>NW_017731528.1:2084110-2141009 GCF_001890085.2 Hipposideros armiger | reverse complement strand
CTCACGGCAGCCCAGCTCCAGGTTGAGCTGTTGTTCAGCATCTTAGCTGTAGAGGGCAGTGTCACTGGCCCTCATATGTGGGATCCAAACCAGGGCCCTCTGGCATCCCAAGCCAATTCTTAACCATTGTACCACTTGGCCAGCCCTGGTGTATGATCTTTTGAATGTGATGCTGATTTCTGTTTGCTAGTATTTTGTTGAGGATTTTTGCATCTATGTTCATTAGGGATATCAGCCTGTAATTTTCTTTTTTTTTGATATCTTTGTCTGATTTTGGGATCAGAGTAATAGTGGCCTCATAAAATGTGTTTGGGAGCTTTCCCTACTTCTGTACTTTTTGGGATAGTTTGAAGAGAATAGGTATTAATTCTTTTTTGAATGTTTTGTAAAATTCACCTGTGAAGCCATCTGGTCCAGGACTTTTGTTTGTTGGAAGCGTGTTGATTACTGATTCAATTTCTTTGGTAGGAATCAGTCTGTTCAGAGTTTCTGTTTCTTCCTGGTTCAGACTTAGTAGATTATATGCTTTTAGAAATGTATCCATTTTTTCCAGAATGTCAAATTTGTTTGCATATAGTTGCTCATAGTATTTTCTTACAGGTTTCTGTATTTCTGTGGAATCTGTTGTCACTTCTCCTCTTTCATTTCTGATTTTTTTAATTTAGGTCTCTCTCTCACTCTTTTTCTTGGTGAGTCTGGCTAAGGGTTTGTCGATTATGTTTATTTTTTCAAAAAATGAGCTCTTGGTTTTATTGACCTTTTGTATTTATTTATTTATTTATTTATTTATTTATTTATTTATTTATTTTGGTCTCTATTTCATTTATTTCTCCTCTGGTCTTTATTATTTCCTTCTTTGTACTCCTTTGAGCTTGTTTTGCTGTTCTTTCTCCAGTTCCCTTAGGTGTAAAGATAGTCTGTTGATATGAGATTGTTCTTGTTTCTTTAGATAGGCTTGCATTGCTATGAATTTTCCTCTTAGGACTGCTTTTGCTGCATCCCATAGACTTTGGGTCGTTGTGTTTTCATTTTCGTTTGTCTTGAGATAGCTTTTGATTTCTTCCTTGATCTCAGTTTTGACCCACTCGCTATTTAGTAGCATATTATTCAGTCTCCATGTATTTGTGTGCTTTCCAGGTTTCTTCTTATAATTGATTTCTGGTTCCATAGCATTGTGGTCAGAGAAGACACTTGATTTGATTTCAGTCTTCTTAAATTTATTGAGACTTGTTTTGTTTCCTAACACGTGGTCTATCTTGGAAAATGTTCCATATGCACTTGAGATGAATGTATATTCTGTTGCTTTGGGGTGAAATGCTCTAAAAATATCAATTAAATCCAGCTGGTCTAAAGTGTCATTTGAGGCCACTGTTTCCGTGTTGATTTTCTGTCTGGTGGATCTGTCCATTGGTGACAAAGGGGTGTTAAAGTCTCCTACTACGATAGTGTTACTGTTGATCTCTGTCTTTATGTCTGTCAAATCTGTTTTATATATTTAGGAGCACCTGTGTTGGGTGCATAGATGTTTACTAGGGTTATGTACTTTTGTTGAATCAATCCTTTTATTATTATGAAGTGTCCTTCTTTGTCTTTTATTGTAGTCTTCATTTTAAAGTCTATTTTTTCTGAAATAAGTATTGCTACTCCTACTTTTTTCTCATTTCCATTTGCATGAAATATCTGATTCCATCCCTTTACTTTCAGTCTGTGTGTGTCTTTTGATCTGAAATGAGTCTCTTGTAAACAGCATATGCATGGGTCCTGTTTTCTTATCCACTCAGCCATTCTATGTCTTTTGATTGAAGCATGCAGCCCACTCACATTTAAAGTGATTATTGATAGGTGCATATTTATTGCCATTTTGCTCTTTGTATATCTGATCTTCCTGGGTTAGCTTGTTTTCCCCTTTATTCTGTTTAAAAAAGCCCTTTTAACATTTCCTGCAATGCTGGCTTGGTGGTAATGCATTTCTTAAGCTTATTCTTTTCTGAGAAGCTCTTTATCTCTTCTTCAATTTTAAGTGATAGCCATGCTGAGTAGAGCAATCTTGGTTGTAGGCTTTTATTTTGCATCACTTTGAATATTTCCTGCCACTCCCTTGTGGCCTGCAGTTTCTGTAGAAAAGTCAGCTGTTAGTCTTATAGGAGTTCCTTTGTATGTAACCTGCTGTCTTTCTCTTGCTGCTTTAAGGATCCTGTCTTTGTCTTTAACCTTTGCCATTTTTACTATGATGTGTCTTGGTGTGGACCTGTTTGGGTTCAGTTTGTTTGGAATTCTCTGCACTTCCTGGGCTTGTATGTCGATTTCCTTCACCAGGGTAAGGCAGTTCTCAGTCATTATTTTTTCAAATATATTCTCAATCCCTTGCTTCTTCTCTTCTCCTTCTGGTATTCATATGATGCGAATGTTGTTGTGCTTGATGTTGTCCCACAGGTCTCTTAAACTATTTTCATTGTTTTTAATTCTTTTTTCTTTTTGTTGTTCCAACTGGGTGATTTCTGTTATATTGTCTTCTAAATCACTGATCCGATCCTCTGCTTCATCTAATCTACTGGTGATTCCTTCAAGTGTGTTCTTCATTTCAGTTATTGTATTCTTTAGTTCTAACTGGTTGTTTTTTATGATTTCTCTATCTGTCTTTATGTCCTCACTAAGTTTCTTAAACATTCTTATCATCAGTGTTCTAAACTCTGTCTCTGAAAGATTGGATATCTCTGTTTTATTTAGTTCCATTTCTAGAGGTTTCTTCTGATCTTTTACATGGGCATGTTTCTTTGTTTCTTCATTCTGTCTGTCACTGTGATTGCTTCAATGTATTATGGTGTCAGATGGGTACTAGGCTTATCAGGGGGTCACTTCATAGATTATATAAATGCCTAACTATGTGCAGTACACCTAAAATATTAATAAAATAATATTGAATATCAGGTATAATTAAAATATATAGTCATGGGATATAAAATACAGCATAGGGAGTATAGTCAATGGTACTTTAATAGCTGTGTATGATGTCAGATGGATAGTAAACTTGCTGGGGTTATCATTGAGTGAGGGGTGTAACTGTCTAATTACTATGTTTTGTACACCTGAAACTAATAATAAATAAATAAATAAATAAATAAGAAAGAACTTAAAAAAAAGAAAATGCATAAGACACTTTAATGGTTCTGGTAATCCGTGGTTTTTTACTTTTTGGTGTTCAAACTAGTGTGCTCAATTAAGATAACACATAATTTACTTATGAATCACAAACTACCTATTTTATGCTTCAGTAGGAAGCTTCTAAAGCACAATAAAATCTTGCTGATTTTCTTTCAAGTCTAACTTTTTAATGAAATGCTATTTTTAAGTCCTTTACAATAGTATCATTAGCTTTTATTTAGGCCCCTTGGGCTGATGATGTTTGACCATTCAATTAGAATATCACTCCCAACTGGGCCCATAACCTGAATAAAAAATTTTTTTAAAAATCAGAACCTTTCTTTCTCCACCTGGTTGCAACGGCAGGACAGTAGGTGACTTCAGGAGAAGGTAGGAAAATGTTATTTCCTGAGGGGAATATAGCCTCCTATATTTTGTATGACAGATTTACATAACGTCCAACTTCGTTCATACTTTTCAATTTCAGTTGCAATGTTGTGCCTCTTAAAGAGGAACACAGGGAATAAAAATTAATCCAGATGAATACTCATTCTCCACTTTCATTTTACCCCATTGACTACTGGCTAAGCTTGATGTTGTGTCTTTCCCTAGAATAGCCTCTCATTAAACATAAATAAATGGTTTTCTCTGTGTATTCAGGTTCATCAACTTGGCTGTGAAGTTGTCGTCTTGCTCTTGGAACTTAATCCCGACCAAATAAATCTCTTCAATTGGGCCATTGACCGATGCTACACAGGTTCCTACCAACTTGCATCTGGCTGCTTCAAAGCCATAGCAACTGTGTGTGGAAGCAGGTATGGTTTCTTGTAAGTGGGGGGGTACTGGTCAGGGGCAAGTACAACTAACATTGCTCTTTATGATATGAATCATTGAGAGCCGACTGTTTTTGCCATTATCCGAGCAGAGTAAATTCTATGGAAATACAAAATGGCCTCTGTTTCTCCAGCAGGTAGACCACTCTCTGTAAGTGTGCAGCTGCGTTGATTTTTTGTATTCTACCAAGAGAGTGGTTTGTTGTTATAGGACTCTTCTTTTTCATTGCCTGGAGAGTCATAGTGAAACATTAGAGCGGATTTGTAAGAGACCAAGAAGATAAATTAAATGAATTTCTAGAAATGTTTGTGACAGGTGTGAACTTTAAGCCCTTCGCCCATCTTGACACCAAACTAAACCCAAAAAGCAGCCTAAAAATGTTAAATCCACCTTGTTCAAAACTTCAGGAAGGAAGGAAAAGAAAGAAAATGAGTCACCTTGGGTCCCACAGATTACACTTTGAAAACCACTACCCTTGTTACATAAATTAGTCACTCAGTTTAGTCATTCTGCATTAATAATTTCATAGCTAAGGTACGAGGGTTTATGAGGATTCCCAAACTGCACTAACTTTTCCCAACAAAAAGCTTACGTATTACAACTCGAAACAAGGCAGCTGAAGTTTATCTTTGAAAAGACTCATAGAGACTGTTAATTTTTCTGTTTTAATTAAATGTTGCATTTTAAATGGCTGTCTTGAGCTACCGGAACAAGGGAATAAAAGTGAATTAGCTTTAAATTCCAGCCATTATTGTTCTGAATTAACAAGAACAGAATTTTAGAAGACATCTACTTTCAATAAATGTAAAATGAACATGCTATTTAGAGACAAGTTTGTCTTTAAAATTTGTATCTTTCTTTTTTGAAGATGGTAGATAATATTTCATGTCTAAAGCTTTCATTTTCCATAATCTTAGCAGTAGAATTTTTATTATGTACTTTAATCTCCATAAAAGTTATGGCAGATGAATATAATCTAAACTCTCATTTTTTCCAGCACTTTATTTCTTGATGTTAGCATTATGAAAGAATATTTAGACCTGTAGGATATTACCAAAATGACATTTTTTGCAAAAATCCCTTTCTCCAGTGTTATTTTTTAAATTTTTTTCAAATATTTTGACATAACAGAATAAATGTCTGTTCATATGACACTTGGATTTTGAAAAATATACTTAAAATTTATGACTTGGACCATAGATTCCATTGACAAAAATAAGAATAATAAAAGTTTTCTCTCTTCTCTGCCCTTCTCCTAGTGAACTTGCTTTGAACTGTTCTAGCCAAATTTATTTTGTTGCATGGTCATCTCATAAAATGTTACACTGTATTCCTCTGACTAATTCTAGGTATTATTCCTTAGGGAGCACAAATAAATGCTTTGAGAATTTAGCAGAATAGTCTCAATTTCAGTAATATCTCCAGTCACAAAAATTGGAAACCATCTATATTTAGAGTAGATTTTTTTAAAGATATCATCCTAAACTGTTTTGGTTTCTTAGACAAATATGGCATTTCAAGTTAAATTCATGGCACTCATCTTTTCTGAAGGAAGGTTAGCAAGCCAGGCAGTGCTATGGCCGTGACCTGTGGGATGACCACTCTGTCATTTCTCACCACAGGGCACATGCAAAATTTAAACGGTCAGTTGTGGCCCAAATTTGCTCTCTTTTCCCATAAATCTTCAGACTGTGTAGTCTAGACTAGCCTCGGAACTTATGTTTTCAGTACTGTTTTTCAAAAGAAATTCTGGTATTTTAGCTTTTCCTTTGTTTCCTGCATGTTTGCTTCTGAAAGACACCTAAATCTTATCAAATCATATGTTCCTGAAAAGTCATACACAAACTGGATCTTTTTTTTTTTAAATATTTTTATTGGGGAATTGGGGGAAGGGTCACAGACAAGTTGCTGTCTTTTTGTTCTTCAGTCTAGTTGTGGAGGGCATTGCATCACTGGCCCAAGTTGGCACCATCATTACACTCTTCTCCGGGCGAGGCAGATCAGTCGCCGGCTTCTGGACGGCTGCTCACTGCGGCTGCTGGCCGCTCACGCTGGCTGCTGGCTACACACGGTAGCTTATGGCAGCCCACTGCAGCAGGGGACTGCAGCCTACGCCGTCGCTGGCGACTCAAGGCAGCCCAGCTCCAGGTTGAGCTGTTGTTCAGCATCTTAGCTGTAGAGGGCAGTGTCACTGGCCCTCATATGTGGGATCCAAACCGGGGCCCTCTGGCATCCCAAGCCAGCTATTAACCAACGCGCCACTCGGCCGGCCCTGGATCATATTTTAAATTTCTCACATAAGTTATCTGTATAGTCACTCCTGTGACATTCATTTTCCAAAGTGAAGAATCCTTCTTGGAAGTAATTGCTGCCTCCTTTTTCCAATAGGAATGAGCATAAGCTGGATTTATTTTATAGGAATAGGACAGTTTGTAAGCAGATTCTTTTACTAAGGAACCAGTTATAATTGACTTGAAAATACCTAAAAGATTGAACATTTTTTAAAATGTTGTTGATTAAAATTTTCTACATTTAGTTTTAAAACATGAAATCAGCCGTTTTTGCCTAGTTAATATATCAATCCCTATATTCATCATCTGTGATAATGGGGAAAAATGGGTCTTTACATTCTTGGTTTTGGTTTCTTTTGTTTGTATAATGGAGAGAGAGGGGGGGAGAGAGAGAGGGAGAAGAAGAAGAAGAAGAAGAAGAAGAAGAGAGAGAGAGAGAGAGAGAGAGAGAGAGAGAGAGATTTGTGAACTTTATGGTCTCCAGTCAAATCTATAACTATAACTATGATATGACTCTGGTGATATTGGGAGATTTGCAAGTCAGAGTTGAACTAGAATAGGACCAGAAGAAGTGAGGATAAAAGTAGAAAGTGATGGTGCAACTGGTAATATTCATTTTGAAGAATTTTTCATAAAATTTGTTTTATATTTGATTAAAAGCTACTGAATGCAACTTGGCACTATAATTTAGCACAAAAGAAAATAGCTCGCCTGTTAGACAGCATTAGTTTAAATAACTATTTGGCTTCTGTATGTGTTCTTATTAACTTTCCTCTCAACTTGAAATTGTATCGGTATGGAACAGATAAGGAATTTGAGAAAGAGATTAAATGGCTTTCCAAGGTTATAAATCAAGGTAAACAGTATGTTCTATATTAAGTATAGGCCATTTCCAATCACTAACAACAGAATTCCCTTCACATTTAATTAAATACTTAAGAATTCCCTTCTTTCTACTCTTACCCTCCAAAATACTACTAAAATATGTTTAATAGATGTTTCAGAATTACATATAAAATCAAAGTTTTAAGTTTTAAAGAATTTTGAGATGTTTTATTTTTGTTGTTGTTTGTATGTTTGTTTTGCCTTAAGTTAGCTCTCTATAAATCTTTCCTAGTTTAAACCAGGCCCAACAAACTTGAATTCTGAAAAGTGAATGCCCCACATTTCCTAAGGGAATAGCATTTGTCTATTCCTAAGGAAGACACATGAAGCTTATGACTCATGAGTCCCTTACCTGGTGGCGTGTGGCCTCAGTTGGTCCAGTTGGCCAGCTGGAGAATTGCAGGAAAGCAGGGAGCATGGGAATTTGGGCCTTGGGAACTTACTATCCTGAGCTTGAATTCTAGCCCTGTCTCTAATCAACCTGTGTGCTCTTCAGCAAGTTACTACAGATGCTTACTCATCGGTAAAATGGGGGTGATAATGGGGTTAGGGTAAAGATTAAGGAAAACCAGTCTCTTGATCTGAGGCCTAGCACCTAGTGGGCACCCCATAAATACTGTTATTATCCACTAGTTATTGGAGGCAAAAAGCTACAAAGTAATCCCCTTTACCAACTAGTAAACTCTTTTCAGAATGCGTTAAAGTTATCCTGAGCTTTGTTGTTTGGTCTTAAAGAAACCGGAGCTAGTGGGTATTTCCCAAATTCTTCAAAATCTTCTCTCTCTTTTAGATTGAAAAGGAGTTTTATTTCTTGTGTGCTTTCTGCATCATACCAACCTTTCACAATTATTTTACCATTTGATTGTTATTCTGTGTGATCACAGCCACCTTTATTCACCTTTTACCCTCCACTGCATATGTTGAATAATTAAATGCTGAAAGGTGTAAAATTTCATCTTAAGCCTATTTTACACAGCTGAGTTCAGATTATTTATTTGTGCTCTCTTGCTCATTTGAGGTCTTTCTCGTTCTTCCTTCTCTGGGTTTCCTTCATTTACTGTATCTGTTTTACTCCTCCTCTCAGTGTTGTTTCGTATAAATTCCATAGCTCAATCTTAGGCAGCTAATGGAATGCCCTTGTTTCATGGTCAAGTGCACGGCCCCATGTGAGAGAGATGCTCTGCCTGTCCTTTTCCGGCCTGTAAATCCCTGGTGATCCAGCAGTGTTTTCCAGTGTTCTCCTCTGTATTAATATATATGAATTAAATCCCAGTGGCTGAGACAGAGATGTAGGTAGGGCACCTCTGCCACTGTGGGGCTCAGAAGGACATGTCTTTTCTGCTTTCACAATTGGCAATATTTGTTTGTAGATCCTGCAATTTGTAAGAATTCTAAAGTAGACTTTGGCTCCCCAGGTGCTTTCGAGTCAGACATATCCAGGATTCAGTCTAGGCTTCCTACTCCCACGGGGCCTTGGGCAAGTGCCTAACTTCCCTGCATCCCACATGCTGGTGATGAGTAGATCACAAATCTGAGTGAAGGCCTTGGCACAGTGACTGGCACAAAGTAAGCACATCGTGACATGAATGTCACCCAGTCTTCCCCTCCTCTTCACCACCATCACCTGTCACCACTGATTCCCCATCTGATGCATCAACCTCATGCTTTTTGTTCATTTAAAAATAAAACATCTAGAAAAGTAGTCACTTGGGAGTGCAAAATGTTAAAGCCATTTTGGAGAGCAATAGGGCAGTATCCAGCAAAATTTTAAATGTGCCCTTTGACCCCACATGATCTCCTCTAGGAATCTGTTCCGAAGAAATACTTGCACATGGAGTTTGTGGCATTATAATAGTGAACAAGTGGAATAGCAGAGGTTGGGTTCCCCAGGAAACAGCTTCAGAGATGGAGATTTGAGAGCAGGGAATGTATTATATTAGTGAAGCCCATGGGTCAGCACCTATGGGGAGTGCAGGAAGAAGCAGGACTGGGCAGAGGAACGGACACTTCAGCCAGTCCCACAGGGGCTGCTGCTGGGGATGGGCCTGGCCTTGGCCTTGGCCTTGGCCTTCGCACATACAGGCTGAAGGCAGTTCCCAGAGAGGGGTTCCGCCAGCATGATGAGCCTCCTGCTCTTCAGTGGGAAGATCGAGTGCCAGGGCCCTGAGGGGGTCCAGGTGGCACATGTCCACACTGGCATGCTGTGCAGATCATTGCTCAGGGAACAGTCTAATCTCCAGACACTGCATGTAGGTCATATGATCACATTTATGTTTAAAATCCCATGTGTTGGGGGAGAGGCACTCAGATGCATACCTTTTTATATACACGTAGTAAAGGGCTGGGACACACACCGAAATGTTGACAGTGGTTGGGTTGCCTCTAGGGTACGAAACAACAGTTGGAGGAGAGAAGGAGGTACACCTACCTACAGCCAGCACCGACCCACCAGCCATGCTAGTGAACCATCTTTAGAGTGGGTCCTCCATCATCACGTGTTTCTTTGAAAAGCAAAGTGTACTCATATATTACTAATATCAAAAAATTAAATTTGAGTAATACAGAAAATGAAAACTGAGAGTCCTTTTTCATGTGTCTAACCAATTCTCACTCTAACCTCTCATAAGCTTACTGTAAGATCGACTTCTTTGCTTAGTAGGATTGTACCTTTCTAGAAGGGTGAAAGTTATAAAACAGAACTTCTAGACAGTGTAATTATGTAGAATCACTAAAGGATAAACAATTAATACGTTTTTTCACCTCCAAACTACCTTCTGCTTTCTAAAGCTTGCCTCAAAATAAATCTGTCACTCACCTTCTACACATAAGTTGTCCAATTGTTTATCTCACCAAGTTTCTACTTATGACCTCTTTTCCACTATAGACTAAGAAAATGTATACGGTAAAAAGATGTCATCTTTAAAGAGTATTATATAGCAAGAAAAAGGTGGTTTTGATCTCCATATTCCATTTGATTATACCACTAATGCCATGTAATCTGTTCTCCCCTGGCTTCCATCCCACAGATACAATCAGTTACCAAATCCTGCTGACTTTTTCTCCTTGGTGTTTCTCAGATCTGTTCCTACTGTCCCTGCCCCAATCAAGGCCCTCATCAGTCCCATCTGGATTATTGTCACAGCTCCCACTGTTGACCCCCTATTCTCCACACAGCAGCCAGAGTGAGTCTTCAAATCCAAATGTCATTTCCTCACTGCCCACTGCAAATCCTGTAGGATTGTCGTAACTTTTAGGATGAAGTCCATAGGCCGGTCATCTTCTGAATGCACCCACCACCCATCTCCTTCTAGTCCTCTAGGTATTTCTTTCACTCAGAGATTCTGTCTTTTTCTTGTAATCCTTTAAAACGCTGTTCTCTCTACCCAGAACACGCCCACACTCCCCTTTCCATGGCCTGGCTGAGGTCTCCCCCTTGGAAAGCCGTTCCTGAGCCAGCACTGGCTTAGGTGTCCCTTGTGGGGTCTGCCACATACTGTGGCTGCTCCCATCATAGCTCTCATCGGAACTAGACTGCAAGCCGGCTTTGGGGATGGGCCAGCCTTACTCACTTAGTAGCATAAGCACTTTGCAGTTGTTCTGGTATACAGCTGGTACTTAATAAATGTAAAATGAATTCAATGAAAATATTAAGTCAGTGAGCTATGGAAAAATTTAGACGTATCATCTAAATGCTGTCCTTTCTACTTATATTTGCTTTTCATTAAAATCGATATGCACTAAAAAAAAATATTGATGTGCATTAGATATTTTTGTGTTCATTTCAACTGGCATGACAATATTCAATTTTAAACAAAAATAGAGCTATTTCCCTTTATCTACTAATAAACAATAAAAGAACATGGGGGGAAATTGCCCAGTGGGCATGGGCATGGGAATGTCATCAGTAAGTGTGACTTAGGTTAGTGTGCCATCGAGAATTTTGAGAGGTAATGATCTATGAAAATTATTACCCAGGCAGTCTTATAAACTCTGGAATTTTTTTTTTTTTTAGGAACTATCCCTTCGACATAGTGACATTGCTAAACCTTGTTCTATTCAAGGCCTCTGACACCAACAGGGAGACCTATGAAATCTCCATGCAGCTCATGCAGGCATGTACCATTTGCTGTTATAGAAACTTCCATCCTTGGGCACAGAAAGTAGAAATGGGGGTGGTGATCACTGGGTTGGTGTTTATTGAAATGTGTTTATTTTCTGCATATCACTGTAAACATAGGTGCTGATGCTCTCCCTTGAATATGACTATATTAAAATATACATTCATTATTATGGTTACTTTGAGCCTTTATTAAATAGAAGTGCTCCTGAGAGAGCCAGCTATGTTTTTCTCATACCATTTCTTACTTTCCTACCTCTTTATAGATCCTTGAAGCAAAGCTTTTTGTTTACTCAAAGAAAGTAGCTGAGCAAAGACCTGGCAGTATTCTCTACGGAACCCATGGCCCACTGCCACCCCTCTACAGCGTGTCACTAGCCCTCTTGTCATGTGAACTGGCTAGGATGTACCCTGAGCTCACTCTCCCGCTCTTCTCAGGTACCACGCAACTGTCAGTGATGACACATGTGATCACTTCTGCTCTAATTAATCTTGCTTTTTACATTCTAGTGTCACTTTGGAGTCACAATTATTGGTGTTAAAATTGTAGACCAAAATTGCTGTGGGCTAAGTCCAGTTACATATAAAAGCAAATTCTAGAATATCCTTAAATGTAAAAACAAACAAAAAAATGTGTTTATCTACAATATTGTAGGTGTAAATAAACATAGGACAGATGCAAAGGTGCTTAGATTAATCATATTTCTACATACATTATCTATGTAAAATTTCCCAAAGAAGTTAAGTATGGGTGGTATAACTTCTAATACATGTAACTGCTGCAAGTTGTTTGTTGGTGGTGACCATGATGGTGTTTTGTAGCTTTGATGTGGCTACGTATATAAATTATTGAGAGTTTGTTATTTGGCACATCGTTGCAAGTAACCTTTATGAATAATTTTTGTGAAAATCCATTTTTTTAAAGAACTGTATTTGCCAATTAACATCTTGCCTAAGCTCACATAACACCTTGCAGAAGGGCTGACTTTGGTCCCTTGAATTCATCTCCTTTTCCATCTGCATCACCACTGCCTTATTCCAAATCCTCATCAGTCACCACACCTCTGCCTCTGACACCCGACTGCCATCCACCACCATGCAAAACCAAATACGTACAGCATTTCAACTCACATGAACTCAAACGTCTCTGCCCAATTGTCCTAAAAATAATAACAGCTTCCATCTATTGAGTTGATAACATGTGCCAAGCTCTATGCCAAGCACTTATATACATTTCACTTATTTCACCCTCTGGCCCCATTAGTAGAGGTTAGAAATGAAGCTCTGGAGTCAGGCAGCCGGGGTTCATGGCTGGCCCTGCCATCACTAGCTTTGGACAGGGGTGGGGGGACTGATGAGAATCTGGACTAAGGCAGTGGTGATGAACATGGAAAAGGAGACGAATTCAAGGGACCAAAGTCAGCCCCTCTCCAAGGTACTATGTGAGCTTAGGCAAGTCACAGAGCCTTTATCTCTGTTGCCTTATCTGCAGTAATAACTACCTCCTAGGGTGTGAGGATGGAAATGAGCTAATAAATGTGAAGTGATTAGGCCAGTCCTGGCATGGGGACTGTCACCACCCCCCATCGACCACCGTAACCATCATTCCTATTTTACAGATGAGAAGGTGAGGCTTAGATACGTTCAGCAGTTTGCTCAAGACCATATAGCAAGGAAGCATCCAAGTCAGAATTAAATCTAGACGTCTTTCTCCAAAGCCAGTACTATAAAATTGGAACTCCTTCATCTGTAGGACTCCTCCTTTTCCAAACTTGCTTTACACCCAAGAACCCTCTACTCCAGTCACATGTAACCTTTTAATAGCATGCCAAGGCCTTTTGTAAATTCTTGTTTCTGTTGACCCTGTTCTGCTGAAAACACAAATGCTAACTGATGCTCTCCCTTCAGTATGACTGTATTAAAATATGCGTTCATTAGTATAGTTACTTTGAAACTTTGTTAATCGGAAATGCTCCTGAGAGAGCCAGCCAATGTTTTTCTGCTGGAAATGACCCTTCTCTCCCTTTTCCTAACTCCCAACCTTCCCTAAGATCTAATTTAAAAGCTTTTTCTACTGTGAAGAACCTCTCCATCTGTCTGAGACAGAGTTATCAGAGTTAGGCACGTCCTTGCATTGTGCCTGAAACAGTGAGGGGACTCAAGAAAAGCCATTTTGATAAATTAATTCTCTTCTTGGAAAACTAATATTGATTTCTAGTCACTTCAACCAAGAGATGAGTGCCACCTCTGAGCTTGGGTCCTCTGAGTGGTGGATGAAACAGTCTCTCCCATTGAAGGTTCATAGTCTAGTAATAAAGAAATATGTGAGATTTTATGTTATGATACAATACAGGAAGTGCAATAAAAAAAAGCACATCCTGTGTATGAGATGGAAGTTGAAGGAGTGATCAATTATTGGGCCATGAATATCAGGAAAGACTTCCCAGAGTTGATGTCTGAGCCACAGATCGAAAGAAGAGTAGAAATTTGCAAAGCAGATGAGTAGCTGACATTACAGTTGGGAAGTAGGTAAGCATTACAGACCAAGGAAATAGTGTATGCCTTTGGCCCAGAGGCATAAAATAACAGGTTGTGCTTGAGAGATGAGGTAGTAGTCAGTTTGGCTAATATAATATATGTAGGGGTGCAGGGGAATCATGGACAGACAAGCAGGCAGGAGTCCAATCCTGGAGGGACTTGTATGGTTCCCCAAGGAGGTGGTGGGCCAGTTGTCTCTGTGTCCTCCTTGGAACCCCATAGGACCCTGTGAACAGGGAGGGCATCTGAGCAAGCTGCTTTGGCTTTGAAAGCCACTGACCAGTTTCAAACAAAAGAGAAAGGACAGGATCAGAGGTTTAGGACCAGGCGGGAAGTGGGAGCTCAGCCTGGGAGACCAAGTGTAGTCATGTGCCAGACAGCCCATGTATAGACAGACTGGGGTCAAAGGAAGGCCAGCACTAGCAACTGATAGAAGACTAGAAGGACTTTAAACCAAGGAGACAAATGAGGTCATGAAGGGAGAGAGCACAGAGTGAGAGAGAGATCTGGACACCCAGCTTCCGAGGACTGGCCAAGGAGAAGCCAAGGCAGCGAGGGCGTGCAGGCATTTGCAGAGACAAAGGACGGCTGGACCGTGGGTTCATGGGAACCTGGAGAAAAAGGACTTAGGAGGAGGGCGTGAGCAGTCCACAACTTCAAATGGAAGAGAGAGACCCCAGCAGACAAGGACTAATGTTACCCTCTGGATTTCACAACTCACTGGTAACTGGCAGTAGTTTCCATGGCAACATGGCAGCAGAAGCCAGATCTCAGAGGCTTGGCTGAGAAAGCAGGAAAGGGAGAGAAGCTGGGTTCCAGGAGGACTAGCAGGGTATGATTTAAGCCAAGTTTATCAGCTGAGAGGGAAGAGAGGAAATAAATAGTATGGCAAGTTTAACAAGAAAAGAAGCTCATATAATGAGTTGCAAGCAGGTTTGACCTAAGTTGTCTTCAAGAATTAACCTTTTGGCTATTTCAGTTTATGATGGATAGCTTTGTTAAATAATGTAAAAAATATAAGGTGGTTATAATAGATCCCTTGTTTTTACTGCCATAAAACTGCCTCGAATCTTTGTAACCAGAAGTGCTTGCCCTCCACCGAACTCCCAAAGCACACTGTGTGTGCCTCTCTGTGTCACTTGTCACCTCCTACCTTGCCCCAGTCATCTGTCGGCATGACTTGTCTCTAAGCATCCTTCCCAGGCCCAGGAACTGAGGCTTCCATCTCTTTCTGCAGTGTCTAGCACAGGGCCTCACACCCGGTGTGTTGGAATAAATGGCTGTTCTGATTTTATAAGGATCTGAATATGTGTCATCAAAGTCTGTAACATTGGTCATCACATCCATAAAGTTTAGAAATTTTGACCTGTGCAGAACCTGACAGCTTAACACTGCCTGATTACTGTGGCATGACATTAAATACACTCTATTCTTCATAATAAAAGGTTGTCATTGTAATTCTAGGAAGAGGGCCAAATCAGTTAAAGCTGCGGTGGCAGGGGTCCGATGGGCTTCCTGGCATCCGCGCGTGCTGTTCGCAGCTGCAAGCTCCCTGCGTGAGAGCCCTCCACACTGGCTGCTCACAGGAGCATCAGCCCAAAGCTTTTGCCTTTCCCTGGGGCTGAGCCAGGGCTGCCAGCTTGTACATAAAGCTGGGCTTTTATTTCTATAGAAAGGTATTCTATAGAATATAAAGATTCTAAAAACTCTTATCAGATTATAAAACTCAAGTTCTGCTGGTGGTGAAGTCATGTGAAAAATACTATCGAGAAAGTCGTGGTGAAACAACTGGGCAGGACACGCAGTTTCACCTGATTCGTTTATGTCATAAAACAAAGTGCAGCACTGAGTGCACCTCCCACATGGTTGGCGGCTTTCAAGTGGACATCACGAGCGAGGGTCCACGCACTGGTCTAGTGTCCCTGGAGGTTTACAGCGCACTTTTTAAGAGCTAATAGTGTGTGGAAGGTGCTCTGTAAAATATCAGCGCAGTGGAAAGACAATAGTCATTGTTACCACTGTTTACTAAGTAAGAGCCTGTGGGATGACAGGCACTGACTCGAGCATATTCTGTACATAGCGCCCAATGTGGGACCCTAGCAGCCCTGTTTGACAGAAGAGGAAACTGAGGCACGGAGAGGTTAAGTAGCCCACCCATAGTCTCTTGCAGCTAGTATGAGGAGGGACTGGGTCTAATCATATGTCCTGTGCCCCCAAGTCCCTTGCTTTGTCCACTCTAACGGGCCTCTTCCTGCCGCAGTGGATTTGAACTTGGGAGGCCTCTCCCTCCCCTGTGCTCTCCAAGCATGTGCTTTCCCTACTGTGCTCTCACTGTCCCCCACTGGGCACCAGAAGTGACAGGCTTGAGGACAGGCCTCGGTTTTAGGGTTCTGCTGCACCTGAACATGCTTTGGAAGCTGAGGGCCCCGTGTGACCTGTCAGTGGTGTTGACGTTTAGTTTTTTTCGATGTGATAACACGTGGCTCTCTGTCACTGCCCCTCTTTTTAGAGGTGAGTCAGCGGTTCCCCACGACACACCCCAATGGGCGTCAGGTCATGCTTACCTACCTGCTGCCTTGGCTGCACAACATCGAACTGCTGGACAGCAGGCTCCTCCTCCCCGGCTCGAGCCCTAGCAGCCCAGAGGACGACAGCAAGGACCAGGCAGGAGAAGCCATCGCCTCCCAGGGGCTGAGAGGGAACGGCTGGGGCTCCCCGGAAGCCACTTCCCTGGTCCTCAATAACCTCATGTACATGACGGCCAAGGTACGTCCTCTGTAACACGGCTGCTTCATCCCAGAAAGCCCTCGAGTCGCCCAACCCCAGGCTGCAGAGTTGTGTTTATCATTAAAAACCACATGACTAGGGCATGGGTGGTGGTGGTTGCAGGACAGTGGGAATGTCCTTCATGCCACCCAACTGTATACTTCAAAACGGTGTAGGAAATAAACTTTATGTGCATTTTACCATGGTTTCAAAAATAATAAGTCTGCCATTTTTTATCACACGAATAAGTATCATGCATTTTAAATTGCTGTAAGTGGCATCTCTCGGACTGATGGTCACATTTTCCCTTTCTTATGACTTTGAGTTGGCTGTGACCCTTAAAATGACTTTCAGTCCAATGTTTTGCATCCTTGTGTTTCCCACATGCCTCCGGGCCGGTTTTGCTCTTGGTTGTTGCAGTATGGGGATGAGGTGCCTGGGCCGGAGATGGAAAATGCCTGGAATGCACTAGCCAACAACGAGAAGTGGAGCAACAACCTGCGGGTCATCCTACAGTTCCTGATAAGCCTGTGTGGGGTCAGCAGTGACACCCTGCTCTTGCCCTATGTAAGTGTCCCTCGGGCCCTTGGTGGTCATCGGTCCTGTGGGTGGCTCCATCTGCAATCCAGGTCAGAATGCGCTCTTTGAGCCAGGTAAACTAGAGACATCAAATGTCAGTGACACTCATCTCCCATGAGCTTGTCCAGGTGTTACATAAAGGGTCCCTGCTGCCCCCCGAGAAACAGGCTACAATGTCCTAGTGACACCTCTGTCATCCCCTTGCCAAGCCTTTGCACACAGAAGCCCATGGCTTAAGGGGAGGATACTTTTCTAACAGTTACTGAAAGCTGCCTTCAGTAAACTTTAGCCCTGTAATATAAGATGCCTGATACTTACTGTTTGTAGCTAAGCATGATATGATCAGCAGAAACGACAACTTTTATAAAACCCCGAGTCACTGGTGCTGGTGTGTGGTAGCTTCCTGAGAGACACTCTGCCTGCTGTTTGGAGCCCCGTTGGCCTCTCTGCAGCCTCCTGCCTCAGGTGGGAGTTGGAGGCCCCAGTAATGCACAGCCTTACTACTCCAGAATCCTTTTAAAATGCAAAACCACCTAAACAGCTCAAAATCACTTGTATCTAAGGGAAAAGAGAATTAGCGGGGGACTGAATTCCTCTTTAAACAAAAATAGCTAACAGGGTTTTTTCCCAGGGTTTGTATAAATAAAATTCTTCCTCACGATAAGACCTTAGATGGCAAGTTTTCAGGTTTTAGATAGACTCCTTGAGCCCCAAAAGTAACTCTCATAAAAGCCGCCATTAGGAAAGGTGAGGCCTTTGACACACAGTTCCATTGGACATGCACATGGAGAAGGTGAATTTTAACCCCAACACTAGGATCATCTCGGGCTGGCACAAAGGCAGGCGACCATGGTCATAGCTCTGGGGGATAAGCCCTCGGAGTGAGTGGGTTCCCATCTTTGTGGCCAGCCACCTAATACTCCTGTGGATGAGGCTCTGGAGAACATCCCTCTGTTTCTTTTCTTCTCAGATTAAAAAGGTAACAATATACTTGTGCCGTAATAACACTATCCAAACCATGGAAGAGCTGCTCTTCGAGTTGCAGCAGACGGAGCCCGTGAACCCCATCGTCCAGCACTGTGACAACCCACCCTTCTACCGCTTCACGGCCAGCAGCAAAGCCTCAGCCGCAGCCTCCGGTAGGGCCGCGCTACTGGGCACAGCTCCTCCTGGGTCTCTGGGTATCCCTCTGTGTGGGGCACTGAAAGGATATGAGTATGTGTTGTCACTTCTTATTCTGGCATATGCATTCATTGAAGAGATGGCTTGAATGCGACAACATGGATGGACAGAAACAGACATTGATACAGAGAACAAACTGATGGTCACCAGGTGGGAGGGGGCCTGGGGGGCGAGGTGAGGCAGGTGAAGGGATTAAGAAGTACAAATTGCCAGTTATAAAATAGTCATGGGGTTGTAAAGCACAGCATAAGGAATATAGTCAATAATATTATAACTATGTGTGGAGTCAGGTGGGGACTAGACTTGTTGAGGGGACCACTTCATAAGTTATATAAATGTCTAAGCACTATGCTGTACACCTGAAGCTAATATAATATTGAATGTCAACTGTAATTGAAAATAAGTTTTCAAAAAACAGAAAGATGGCTTAAAAATAGCTGAGATTCTTAAGGGTGCTGTCAGATTAATGAAATGATTTTGTAAGGATGACTGACAGTCGGTGACCCAGTGCTCATATGCCTGGAGCTTTATACTTTAGGCTGATCCCAGGCAGGCACTGCCATCACTTAGGAATCTCATTTCCAGACCCTCCTTCTTGTATCTATGGGATTCCCTTGGTGAAAGTTCTCCCAGGGTTGACTAAAATTCCCCCCAACTCTATTATCACCTTCAATAAATTGGCCTGTCAGCATCCTTTTATGAAATATATAACCTCCTCCTCAAATTCCTTGAAGGCAGCTTCGCTTCAGTTTATCTACTATCAGGACTGCCTTCAAATCTCTCTCCTCTCCTAGTCTCCCACGCCCTGTGTTTGCCCCACATCCTGCTCCCAGAGCAGCATTCCTGCAGACAAGCAGTAAGTAGCCTAGGGGTCAGAAGCTCTAGAAACTTGGACTTGCTTCACTCACATTAGTTCAATACTGCCTGGACCCAGAAATGCTAAAGCAGCCAACAGCAGCAGGGCAGGCCACTGTAAATAAGCTAATTACCTACGTGGCCAGGAAGAAAGGGTCCAGGAATGTGGTAGCCTCAGTTTATAGGAAGTTCCGGAGGCTGGTCTGCCCATAACAGATGTCTGGGATTCTCCCGTTTCAGGGGTGTGGGTGTGGACTTTGTTTAGAATGTCTGAGATTGTTCAGAAGATAGAAGGCATCCTTCAAACATGAGATTTTACAGGCAATCCTTTCCTGGAATTACTTGAGACTTGAGTTTGACCCCTTGGCATGCATTTTTTCCTAAGTGTCTTCCTTCCAATCCCATCCACAGGAACCACCTCCAGCAGCAACACAGTGGTTGCTGGTCAGGACAGTTTCCCAGATGCCGAGGAGGGCAAGCTCTTGAAAGAATCTGATGAGAGGTTGGTGCGCAAATTGGCTTAATATCCAGTTGCACTTTCAGTAATCGTCTGTACAAAGGCAGCAATACAAGTGTGTTTTGCACACACACAGACATACAAACACACAAATCCTTCCTTGTTCTTAGAAACACAGGTTGACTTTCCAACTCGGCTCTGTAGATAAAGTTTCTTCCTGAGCAAAGCCAGAGAAGACAAAGATGAAGGGTTAGGGCATTGTCATGATGGCTGCACCCCACTTACTAGGGCTGAACAAAACCCACTAGTTATCCTGCTACTGGGCACAGACCATCTGGAATTAGAGGGCATTTCCACATGAAATTTTCAAAACTGAGTGTTAAATAACTCCTTAGAGACAGAGTAGTTGTCTTGAGATGAGTTCCATGAAACATCAACATTCTTATTTCACTTTTACTTTGTCACATCTCAGTTAACCAAGGACAGCCTTTCTCAGCTCAGGCAAGTCTCAATCCCCTTCTCATTAGTTCTTTATGGTAATATTTCTCTTGCCCGTATCTCTGCCTTCACATTGCCCAGGATCTACTCAGAAGTAAATAAGATCTGGATCACTTTTTCCTGCAGTTGAGTGTGGCGAGCAGAGACACAAACCAAAAGAGATCAACAGGACTCAAATTCAAACATAAAAATTAGGATGCTTGCCATGGTGTTGAAATGCCTTAGGCTGAGTGTTTTCTAGTGAAAAGGCACAGGAAGACCTTTTGTTTAAGAAATGAGCAACCAGGATGACATACTCACAGATTCCTATTGGAGGAAATGCAATGGGATAAATAATGAAAATAATTCCCTTAGTCCCACGTGCCCCTGGAGGCCTCATGGTTGTCCTCATACCTGTGCCTGAGACTCAGCAGCACCAGCAGGTGGGAGATTACCTGACACAGGATACCTGCCTCTGGAGTTCTGAGGGCTCTCTCTCTCTCCTTCAGGTGCCTGTTCACGCCTCAACACGCTCACTGCTGGGGGTGCTGCCCTGCCTTGAAGCACATGTTCATCCTTGAGCTTTCCTTCAGACTAAAAGCCCAAACCCAGTTGAGTTGTCAACCTTGTCCAACATAGCTCTTCAATTAAGGTCTTTCTATCTCAGAAATAAATAAAGGTTATCATACTCCAGACATCAGTGACAGTACAAGGTTGCTAGTTAACATGTTATTTGTTAATCTATATTTGCTAGTACCTTCTTTGGAAAACTACCTCATGGTTAAAAAAAAATCCCATAATTTATAAAGATAAATCTATCTGCTTTCTGTCTAGAATGTAACATTCTTTATCATTTGTTGTCTAGTCTCAATGTTCATCTTTATTTTGGGTGGAAAGGTGCTGCATTTCTATATATTAATGTCTCACTGCAGAGGTCCCTTTAGGACCGGAGTTCTCAGTGTCCTGCCTGAGTTTTTCGAGGTTACCTTTATGATGAAACACCAGCTCACTCTATAATGTCAAGACCAGAGAGCATCTTTAAGAGGCTTTCTTATTTAGCTCTTGATTTTCTTCTCGGACACCACCTCTCTCTTGGCCATTGGAAAGCCTACTGCAGGCATTTACCCATATTTTTTATATGCATTTGTACATTATTCATACTGACTGTATCTGTAGATTGATTGGTGATATACATACATGGTCATACATATGTGACTATTCTATCCCAAATGACACCACTGTTCCATTGATGCAGCACTCCACTACACTGTTTCTCTAATATAGTCTCTCATCTATGGATGCGGACTGCGCCCTCAGCCTAGGATACCTTTGTTTTCTTCAGTCTACTTATCACCTTACTTCCTTGTAGACCTGGACACGTCAGTTTGTAGGTACTTGTACACATGTTGGTCTCAGCCACTAGATTTTAACTCTTGGAAAGCAGAGACCATGTATCTCTCATACATATTTCTATCCTTAACCTACTGTGCTGCACATAGTGGGACTTTTTTAAATGTTTATTTGGTATGTGCATGAAAACTGGGGAAACATCACAGGTCCAGAGGTGGATATGCTGTCCAAACTCTACCCAACCCCTTCTCCCTCTCTCTTGCTAACTCCGTGACAGAGACAGTTATTTACTCTGTTCTACACAGATAATAGTGGTCAGAATACTAACTGGGCAGCTGTGTTACTGGTCACCTGGGGATGCTGGTCACCATAATACATTATTTGACTCCAGGGGGTGCCACAGAGTTGTGCAGAGCAGCAGCCCTGCCGCCATGTTCCTTCCAACTAGATTAATGGTTCTTTGATATAAATGAGAAATAGTCAATAAAGCCATTCCTCCTGGCAAAAAAAAAAAATTCACATAGCTTATAGTAAAAGGACCATTTAAACATGGGTAAAAGAATATGAACCAAGCTAAGAAGAGAATAAGATAGTCATGTCAAAAGTTCTAAGGAAAACTGCTAAAACTTAATATTGACATAACTTTGAGTTTCTCAGTAGCCAAAGTGAAAAAGAAAAATATAGTGAATTTTATAAAGTGCATCAAAACAAGCAAACAAAAATGATTCATCGGAAGCTACTAACAGAATGAACCTCTAAAGTCTAAGAAGGATTTTTCATATAGTTTTTTTTCAATTAAACAGCAAAGTGAATACATCTTTTTATTAAAATAGCAATTTGTAGCAGTTTGTAAAATATGCAGAAACAAACTCCATAAGTATTTTTAATACATCAACCTTTAATAAAAGCCTAGTTTATAAATTTGTAGTTCCATGAAAGGATTTTTCACAGGGAACTAAAAGCAATAAACTTAAAACTATGGAAATTTCTGGCGATCTGTCTCAATAGAGGAATAATGATCAGTAATCTACAGACAGTTGCCTGAGTCTTATTTTGAACTAAATCAGCAAGATAAAACTTAGGGAAACATTTTGTCCTTCTGGTTTTTCTCTTATCAGAGATATTTTCATGATATATTTCTTAAGTTATATATCTTTGATGTTAAAGACTATTCGGTCTCCTTAATCCTTGAAATTCCTCTGAGGCCACAGGCCCAAAATTATTTTCTACAACCCAGGAAAGCAAAGGGAAAGGACAGATTTGACTCTCAGGAGACGGTTTTTACCTTTTCTTTGCTGCAAGTACACTTCACTGTGGTTGCGATCTTCCCCAGAATAAGGAGGCCAGCCTGGAAGGGGCTTGCCCCTCCCCTGCACCTTGGCCTCGTGGACACTACCTAACACTCCTTTAAATCCACCTCCAAAAGCAAAGGGAAGAATTGCCACCCATCCTATAATTTTTCCTGCCTAGACCCTCCAGAGCATGATTGTAAAAATGGGGTACATGATGATTCAGGAGCAGCTAGGAGTCTGTGTCCCGAGCAAATAATGTGCTATTCTTAAGTCACCCTGGTTTAGTTCCTTGCTGAATGAGGCCATGGCTGCATGTGCTGTTTGTAACTTCACCTTTATCAGCACAAGCATGGTCAGAGAGCTTCTTCAGAAGGTTTGTCACTTTTTCAATTTCATAATTGCCAGTCTGATTTAAAAGACTACGTGGCCTGATTTGTACGAAACTGAGCAGACATCCTCCAGTTTCTGTTATACGGATTCACAAAGTATTAGCCCAACCCATGTGACAAGGAAGGATATTTGAAGTACAGAATTACTGGGGAAAAGATGGCTGTGTCGGGACAGGGGGAAAGGTGCTACAAATATCTAAGAAGTGAATAAAAGCAAAGTCATTATTGTCATTATGTCCCTAGAGCCCATGCATTTCCATATTTAGCAAACCCAATCTCAGATGCGTGTCCTAAGGTTACACACCTGGGACGAGGCAGGCATCTTAATGCACACCCAGTACCTTCTCCTGAAACATCTCTTTCTCCAGGAGGGCTGCCAGAGCCCTGCGTTTACCAAGGGCAGATCGGGCGTTGATTTGCGGTCCGTGAGCACACATCCAGTAGTGCAGGGACACACCCCTATCTTGGCTTGAATTTTCCAGCTATTTCTGCATAGCCTTAGTTCTTTGCTTTGGCTACATATATATTAAGTAGATAAAACCTGCTTCATATAATTTTATATAAAATAAAGGTAGATGTATCATTTCATTCCCACTTCCCCTTAGCCACACCCTTGCCCTACCTTATAGGCCTTCAGATGGTGCTCAAATGCTGTTGATCTGAAAATCTTTGCTGCCCTGAAGAGAAGAAGTGTTGTAGAAAGCTGAGGTGCAAGTACAATAATTAATACCTTAGAGTTGGATGGTGTCTTGCAGTGTAGGAAACATCCTCACATCATTTTTTTTTATTTCCACACCCAACAAAATAAATGGTGAAGTATTATTCTCCATTGAGGCAGGTGTGGAAACAGGGTCCCCAAGGACATAAAGAACTTGGCCGAGGTCACAGAGCTTGCAAGCGAGAGCTCATTTGTCAAATCCCAGGTCCCGCCTTGTCCAGAAACATCCCTGCACTGCCACCATACTCTGGTTGGTACTGGACAAGCTGTTTAACCTCACTTGGCCTGTTTCCTCATTTATGAAGTAATAATGCGTATCTCAGAGATGAGTGAGTGAGGGTAAATGAGTAATGTTTGTGAAGTTACTGTGCTTGTACTTTTTTTTTTTTTGGTTACTTCTAAGCCACAAGATAGAACATACAGAAAGACCTCCTCTGTTTATATTACAGCCAACTAGTGAACCTTTTCCTAAATACCTTTTGATCATTTTAAAGGAAACTTTAAAGCCAGTAAAAGGTCCAAGATTTGTTATGAACCTATTTCTGTGTATTTCCAGTTCTGTCTACTTCCACTTGTTCAATCATTCAGCAATTATCCAGGCTACCATGGGAATAAGGATTTATATTATTCAGTATCACCCCCATTTTCTTTCCAAACAAATGTTATAATTTTTTAGATCAATTCCAATATTAGCCTTAAAATGTTTATTGTTTAAAGGTTTGAACTTGTGCTATGAGCAAGAGAGACCCCTGGCCCTCCAGAGGGAAAAAGAAACATTTAGGCTACAGTTTTCATAGTATTCCTTTAGAAAAAGAATCATCGGAACTAGCTGCCAAAAATTCAACCACTAAATAATAGTGTGTGTTTATGAGAACTAGCACATTCACACACATCAGTATTTCATGATGTTTGTTCTTGTTGTATTTGAAGGTTTAGCAATGTCATCAGAGCCCACACTCGCCTGGAGTCAAGATACAGCAATAGCTCTGGGGGGTCGTATGATGAGGATAAAAGTAAGTACCACCAGGGTGTGGGGTTTCAGGCGGAAGACAGATGGTTGGAGAAGGAATATGGGTATTTTGATTATTCTTATTCTAATTACTGGAAAGGGCCCCATAAATATTTGGTAACCATTTAACCCAACTATGCAGATGAGCACAGAGTCAGCATCATAAAAACAAGGAGAAGCTGAGCAGTGGACAAATCAAGCTTATAAAAATTTATGCTACTACTCAAACCTGTATTTTTATATTCTTGGCATTTGTTCCCCAGTGATGCAGGTGGGGAAAGGCTAGTAAGAAATTGTCCCATTAGAAAACAAACGATACAGTTTTTCTTGGAAGTAGAGTTAACCTTTAAACTTTGAGAATCAGCTCCCCAAGGATAGGGTCTGTTTTCACACTAAATCTCTCAATAGCATAGTCTCAGTAGCCAAGCAAAAACTTTGCTGAAATGGGAGATATAATTGTCCCAGAAATTCCTTTATTCCTCACAAAGTTGACAAAAACCAAAAAGGTCAAGGCATTCATCGATGTTAAGTCCTGGACAGTGTCTATAAATACTGGGCTGGCAAAGGTTATTACTTGGTCATGAGTCACAGAAAATCTAGAATCAACACTCCCAGGGGCATTTAGGTATGCTAAGGAAATCAGTAAACTAACTGATAGAATTTATTTGTCTATTTGGGTGGAAATTGTAAATATGATATTTTGTGAGAGGTTCATTTTTGTAAATCAGTACCTAAGGCCTTTGTAGCCATTGCTTTGTTTTGGTGGGAAACGTGCAGAGTGGGATAAGAGCTAGGTAGTCCTAATGACACCACAGTTCAGCTGCCCTTACTTTACGTCTTACTGCATAGATAGGAAATTCTCCACCATTCAAAATACCAATGGGAGGAATGGCTAAAGTCCACATATAATTACCAAACTTTAACTTAGGTTACGTTCAGCGATGTCCCTATAAAACTTGTTTCAGCATGAGGTAAAATAAAGCTGTTTGCATTTTCCCTCCTCTCTGGGCCCCATCAGGGGTACATTCCAAACACTGAACAGGAATCTGGGAGCATAGGCCAAGGGTTCAGGCGGGACCAGATTTTACAGAGAACAGTGGTCCCAAAAAGTGGAGAGGCATTGGTTCAAGAAAAGTCTGGTTACTTTGTAATATTTTGTAACCCCAATTTGAAGACAGAAAAATTGAATCATGAAAATGTTAAGCAGTCAAATCCTGACTCCCCAGGATGTGGCATATGTAAAAAAGTAACACACAGTGACTGTGGATTTTACATTAGGGATATAATTGGCCTGGGCCAGTTGATTCCTTTAAAGCATATCTTCTCGGTGAAGGACATAGAATTTGGTAGAAACACTACAATAAATAAAATATAAATCATTTTGAAAACATATTTAGAGCCCTCTGGTAGTAAAACCTCACATTTTTTATATTAAAATAGTAAAATTTGAAGGATAATTAGAATAAAATGAGAATTCAGATCACTAACTTTTATAGACAAAACTAAAAAAAATCATAGAAGTATGTAGAAAGAGGAAAAAACTATTATGCATTCAGATAATAAATAAATTATCTAATATTATCATTATGGCATCTATTTTACCTAGAAATGCTTATTTATTTGTTGTACCAGTGTAAACAACACTTCAATGGGAAAATTTGGGGTATGCAGTTTGAATCCAATTGAGTCATTTGTCGATAATATCTTTACATGACTGTTGTTATTGACCAGAGAAATTAGAGTTCATAGCATTTAGTTTGGGCACTGAGAGCTTATCCTTTAAATTACTCATTATAAGAGAAAAATGATATCAAATTACTCTAAAAGATCTCATCACAGAAAGTCCATAAAATATATTCTACAATCCTTCTCTGGATGTTCAAGTGTGAGAACTTGACTGTCCTGGAGAAAGTGGCAGGTCTCATTGGCCCCATACCCTCAGGACTTTGGTAACTGGGTCCTCCCTGTTGTATTTTTGGTTCCAGCTACACAATGATAGAATAGCCCATTCCAGAGAAAAGCAAAGTTCAGGCTCAGTTCCAAAACCTTATGGCCAAGCATCTGGGACATGCTAAGGGCAGTTGTTTTTTCCCAGAATTCATGAAGGTGCCAGCAGAGGTGGGAAGAGTAAGAAGGGGTCAGGAGAGACCTGGTGCTTCACTCTCTGGATTTATTCAAAATGAAGGACTGTGTGCAGCCTCTTAAGTGTATTTTCTATGTTAAAAAAACAACTATAGCACCTTGAGTAAGATGGACAAACTGATTTAATCCTAGTCTGTAAAGTAGCTTTTTACCAATATTATGTAAGCTTTTTTTTTCAGAACTATTGGAAAATATCTATATTATTTTCCCAAGCCATGTGCTAATGTATCTAACCCCATAATGAGGATACAGCTAGTTAAGCTGGATTGAGGCTGAGTCACAATGCTTTCAACCTACCTGTAGAAAATCAATTTTTAGGTCAATTTAATGCTTCTTAGCACATTTTTATTTATTGGATATATATCTGAGAGAATCACTGAGACAAAGACTAGTCTATCCTTTCCTAACAGAAACTTCACAAGTTTGGGTTCATTCATTCTTCAGTATGCTCCCATTCGTGCTCCACTTTCAAAGTGTATTGTAGAGTAGCCAATTGCTTACAAGTGTATTTTGCAGCTCCCTTACCCTGGACGGTCATTCAAGAAGTTGCTAAAGGTGAGAGTTCTATAGGTAATTTACTGAGGACTGAGATGAGTGACTGTTACACCTGCTTTAAATTATTTCCAGGCTAAAACTGTGCCAAGCTTCCTGGCATGGAACCACAGGGCTCCTGCTGTGCATTTGTCAGTGTGAGGAGCCAGCAGTCCCTCTGGAGAGAATGCTCACCTCCCTGCCAGCCCGGGGCTCCCTTCCCAGGAGACGTGGACTGTGCTTGGTCCCTGTGCCCAACCCTGATTGGAGTCTCAGTTTTCACAGTCACACTTGTTACCTCCCCGACCCCCACTCCCCCAGCAGCACTGCTAATTGTTCAGGCCAGTGTTCTACACTGGACCAGCAGCAGCAAACCTGTCACTGCCTTTCGAAAGTGCCACCAAGAAAAACCAATACCCTAAAATCTATCCCAAGGTTAAGCCAGCTCATCTGAGGCCACATCCATGGGTCATCTCGTGTGACCCCAAGTGGAACTGCTGGCCTTGAATGCCCCTGGGCTGCATGGAGAGCATTACAAGAAGTGACGCCATGATAATTGTTGCTGTGCTTACGTTACAGATATTGTTGAGGAAGCCATTAATAAAATATATATCGAGCCCCTCCTACATGCCAGATACTGTTGTAGGCACTGGGGAAACATCTGTGAACAGAACAGAGTAACCCGGGCTCTCCTGGAGCTTATGTTAGAGCTGGGGACAGGGCGGGGTGGGGGGGAGGCGTCAGCGCTGGTGACAGTGACCTGTGCCCAGAGGAAAACTAATGCAGACTTAGGGGACAGAGAGTGATTGTGTGGGCATGGAGGTCGGTGGAGTGGCCACCCAGATCCTCTGTGACAAGTGCTTCTTGGGCAGAGAGGTGCCTAACGGAAAGGAGAGGGCCACACAGCTGTCGGGGACAAGCCTGCAGCCACAGGGAAGGGACATGAGAAGGTCCTGAGGTGGCCAGGGCCTGGCACAGTCACCCTGACTGGGGTGGAGTGAGCAATGGGACAGTAGTCAGAGACAAGCCGAGAGAGGAATGGGAGGTGGGAGATGTAAGGCCTGAAAGGCCAAGGAGTAGATTTTGGATTTCATTTTGAGCATGAAGGGGCAGCACTGGAGTGCGTTAAGCAGAGAAAGACACATGCATGAGCCTCTGTTTTAAAAGGACTGCTCTGGTGAGTTATGCCAAAATAAAATAACATACATGCTCTGGCTGTCTGTGGGAAACAGATTATAAAGGACAAGAGTGGACACAGGGGAACAGTAAGCAGGCTGTCCCGCTAACCTGTGGCGGGGCAGGGAGGTGGTGGCTTAGACCAAGCGCTTCTGACGGAGACGGTGGGAAGTCCTATCCTGGACACGTCTTGAAGGTAGCACTCGTGAATATGTGATGGTGGCAAGTCACGTAACCTCACTTTCCCCTCTGTGAAATAGGAGTAATAGGTACCTGTTATTGGGCTATTAACATGTGAAACGCGTAGACCCATGCCTGGTGTAACTCTGTGTTAGTTCTAATCTCATCATTGTTACTATCATGACCATCTTCATCATCATGATGACGAGCTGGATGGGAGCTGTGAGAGAGAAACCAGGGCTCCTGACCTGAGCACACTGGAAACTTGGAATTGCACTTGACTGAGGTGGGGACACTAGAGTTAAGAAGAGCAAGTTGGCACAGTGACGGGAACTCACGTGATTTAATGTTTTTCTTCTCGTGTATCTGTTTTCCATCACTCTGTAATGAAAAACTATAAATTAAGCCTCCAAAAATAAAGTGATGAAAGAAACCTAATCAAGTAATTCTAACCCACTCGATCATATAATTCACACTCACTAAATTGAACAGTTAGAAAGTTGATTGTACAAGCATGAAATTGTAAGACGCTTTCTAAAAACACCATGCAGGGAAAACAGTTCTCTCCCTGAAAATAAAGCCTGCTGTCTTTCTCACCCTACAGATGACCCCATTTCTCCCTACACGGGCTGGCTGTTGACTATCACAGAGACCAAGCAGCCGCAGCCCTTACCGATGCCTTCCACTGGAGGGTGCTGGGCCCCCCTGGTTGACTACCTCCCAGAGACCATCACCCCTCGGGGGCCACTCCACAGGTGAGCAGTGCGTGCAGGGAAATGACCGCTTTGCTTGGACTGGAGTTTTCCTCCTGTAAGAAGAGGAAGGCCTAGTTCAAGTCCCATCACATGAAATGACCTTTGAGATCAGAGGGACCATGCGTGACTTGAATTGCAGCTCTCAGTATATAGACAGAGTTTAGTCAAATATTAACCTCTGTGCAGAGCTGCCTTGTAGCCCTTTGAAGTTTTCTTTGATGTCACCTTGATATGGGTCTTCATTCTGTCATGCTCTTTAGGTTGTAAGCAACTTGAAGAAAGGACCCTTGTTGTCTATTTCTCCTCATCCCTCAGCTCTTATTGCCTAGTGACAAGTAGACTCTGTTATGATCAGTCCACTGATGTTTGTTCTTCTGGAGCCCTGACCAATGTCAGAAGTTAACCCCACTACCCTGGGACAAGGGTCTTACTTTAATCTTCAGCCAGGCTTCACGGTTGTATTTAATTGGGACCTAATGGTCTATAAATGTACTTCTATCCTCTGTAGAAATTGCATTAACTTCATCATTTCATTGATTAGGTGCAATATTGCTGTGATTTTTATGACTGAGATGGTTGTGGATCACAGTGTAAGAGAAGACTGGGCCCTCCATCTGCCATTGTTACTCCATGCCGTCTTCTTAGGTAAGACTTGGTCTAAGAAGACTTCTAGCTAAGAGGACTTCTAGTCACAACCTGCAGAGGTAGACCAGACAGTCTTCCTTTCACACCAACATTGGCTTTCTTCATTTCTAAATATCTAGTCTCCTCCATTTCTCATTGCCTTTTTGTGCCATCAGGCATTGTTTCCGATTGTCCTGTTACTGCCATATAGAGAGAGTGGCACCTCACTCATGTGATTATCTATGAAAGTATCCAAAACAAATTGGGCCTCTTCAGGGTCTTTGGCTGGATGTGATAAATTTAAAGCCGTAAGACATGATCAGTGCATAGAGAGGAAGAATATAGAGCACACCAAGTATGCACTGAGGTTTTAAAACACCCAAGTTGTAGAATAAAAATGGGAAGGGGTCTACCAGCCATGGGGTGCAGTTACAGAGAGATGAATAAAATCAGAGCCCTTCGGTAAGAGGGAAGTCCAGGAGAGAGAGCCTCTCAAGAAGGAGGAATGCTATTGTGTCAGAGGGGTCAGGGGCAGTCCATCTCTCAGAGTTATATGAGAACATTTGATTTAAGGAATAAAACATTTTCTTTCCCTAAGCCCAGCTTCTTTCTGTTGGTAACACAAACACTAACAATGAAAACTAAACATTCTTTAAGCATGTCCCCCACACACACACACACTCTTTCTGGGTGGTTTGGAATCTTTACTATCCCTGGAATCTAGGCGAGCTTGAGTTTTGTTTATATGAAGAGTTTCCACGTCTTGTTCCAGGTTTGGACCATTACCGGCCTGAAGTCTTTGAACACAGCAAAAAGTTGCTCCTTCACCTCTTGATTGCCCTCTCCTGCAACAGCAACTTCCAGGCCATCGCCTCTGTGCTCCTGCAGACTCGAGAGATGGGAGAAGCTAAGACTCTAACCGTCCAACCAGCTTACCAACCCGAGTATCTCTACACAGGTAACAAGAAGGCATGGCCAAGAGCCTGGGTCAGGGTCACAGATGCGGAGATAACTCAATGTGTCAGTAAACCGCAAGCTACCTTCTCTGGTGCTCTTACCTCCCACCTTTCCAAGTAATAAAATAACAGCCCAGTAAAATAGGCACCATTTCACCTGCTATTAATGAGCCTCTCAAAATCCTTATTATTGACTATTTTCAAATATATTTTCCTTATTATTATGTTACTGCACTCACTAAATATTGACACATGGAAAGTGAAAATGTCCATTGGACAAGAGCATCAGTCTAGAACCCTATAAGGATGAGAGTGCAGAAAACTATGGCCCTGTCCATCGCCCTGAGAGCAGGGCATTGCGGAAGTGCCAGAGGTGTTGCTTGTGTTCTTTCTATTATAGTTTTTCTGAGGGATTTTCACTTTATTAATGGCTGACTTTTCTGGAAGGTACTAATGAGTGGAAGTTTATTAAAAACCACTGCTTCTTAGAAGTGAGAGCAGAAAGCATTAGCTGAGTCAAAAAAATCACTCAGCTGTGTCCAGCCATTCATAAAGACTTTCCCCAAAGGGCCGATCGGTGGTGCTCATGCACAGCCAGATCATTTTGGGATGATGAGCAACAGAGCTCTGGGGTTCCCTTTTTACCTAGTTACTTTGTACATTTCACTGGCACTGGATATGGTGTGGCTTTTCATGTCACCACGTACTTTCTTCATAACCTTGAAGAGGACAGACCTTTTAGTCACCACCTGTACTCAGCACTGACCCTTCTCTGAGAGACATTAACATGTGTCCTTAGATACAAATATGACCTCTTCATTATTGAATATTTGCAAATATATTTTCTATATTATTATTGTCTTTATTTTTAACCAGGTTACACTTAATTGAAAATAATCCATCAATTGCCTGTCAGAGACATACAACCCTCTTTTCCATAGGTGCTTAATTTGCAGAATCCCAAGTTCTATCTTTTCTCCTCCAGGACAAGCATGTTTTCCATTAAGCACATGACCTTAGGCTAGCAGTTCTCAACCTTTCTAATGCTGCGACCCCTTAATACAGTTCCTCATGTTGTGGTGGCCCCAAACCATAAAATTATTTTCGTTGCTACTCTATAACTATAATTTTGCTACTGTTATGAATCATAATGTAAATATCTTTTTGTTTTCCGATGGTCTTAGGCGACCCCTGTGAAAGGGTCATTCGACCCCCAAAGGGGTTGCAACCCACAGGTTGAGAACCGCTGCCTTAGGCTGAAAAAATTATAAGACCTGTTACTCTGTGTATCTCTGGGTACAACAGCTTTGCATTCACTGTACCACTGATGTGGCATAAATGGTTTAGAGTGGAGAGGTTACAAAACAAAACAAAAAAAAACAAAACAAAACAAAACACGCTATCCTTAGGCAAGACAAACAGTGGGTAGCTGGAATGATTGACTCTGTAGCACCCTTGAAACAGGTAGGTATGTGGAAGGTTTGGGACATGTCTCCTTTTCATAAACGTTTGTGTAATATTTATTGGACATCACATTTCAACTAGAGTTACTTTCAAAACCGCACTAAAACCTGTGACAGAAATTGCTGTCTTTATCTTGTCATAATAGGAAGCTGAAGTGCAGAGAAGGCTGATAAACTCCCCAAGATTACACAACACATGGCAGAGATGGTATCAGACTCAGAGCATCTTATGCCTAATTCAATACACCTGTCAGACACATCAGACTATGAACCTCATATGATTTTTAAGTAGAGGCAAAGGCACAGTCATGTGTACACATTTTCAAACCCACATCACACCGAGAGATGTCGAATGTTAACCAAATACCATGTTTCCCTGAAAATAAGACCTAGCCAGAGAAGAAGCCCTAGCATGTTCCTCCAGGATACGGAGGGCACGCACCCCTCACATGAGGGTTTTATGACCTGTTTCAGGGAGAAGGGTGCCTTTTCCACACACTCCTTCAGCTTAAAATATTCAGTATGCCAAGGTGCCATATTTTGACACTTAAAATCATGCTATGGCTTATTTTCCGGCTAGGTCTTATTTTCGGGGCAACAGGGTACATAGTGGGGTAAAAACAGTATTTGATTATTTCATATTTCTTTGACTAACTTGATATATGCTTGGTTAAAATAATTAACATACACAAAACATTCATGATTCTGGCATATTTACTCAAAAACATGATATATAACTTATTCATCAGCCATTAAGTGACTGGTATCCTCAAAAATGTTATCATTTCACATGTTTTAGTCGTCCAATATCCAGGCATAATTTATTAACCGTAGGTATGTCCAGATGCACAGTGGAGGTGTACATCAGCCTGTGCATGTGTGTGTGCGCACACACACACACACACACACACACACACACTTCTTTTGCAGAAAGCATCAATTAAAACACCAGAGTAGAAAATTATTTGATAGAGCATAATGTCATGTATATTTGCATTATGCTCTATCAAGTAATTCTCTATACTTATTACCACACACACCCTGGTTTACACAGTAGTACAACTATTCCATAAGCAAGGAAGGAATATGAGTCTCGTTTAATCATAGCCATAGCAAAAATTCAGTGTTTTCTCTGAAAACTGAAATAACTGCACACTTCGGTATGCTCGCCTCCTGACCTCATTACATGCCCTGCCTAGCACACTCCACCTTGACCTTCTTCTGCACCAGGTGGCTTTGACTTCCTGCGGGAGGACCAGTCATCTCCGGTGCCAGACTCGGGGCTCAGCTCCAGTTCCACCTCCTCCAGCATCAGTCTGGGAGGCAGCAGCGGGAACCTCCCCCAGATGACCCAAGAGGTGGAAGACGTGGACATGGCTGCTGAAATGGATGAGAAGGCAAACAAGCTCATTGAGTTCCTGACGACCAGGTAAGGGGGCCAGGGAGACAAGCTGGTGTTCTCAGGTGGGGCTTTGGGGGAAATGCCATCACTTTAAAACCGCACAGATGGAAAAGTGAGCCTGGCGTTCTCGCAAAGTCCTATTTTCTCTGCTAAATTGCATTTTCTGGAGTCTGTATACAAGGCAGACACTGGTAGAAGTTGTCTAAGATGCCACTGGTGTCACAGTTGATGGGCAGGGAGATTTTGTGTACAAAGACAGTGCTGCAGATGGAGGCAGGAGATGGTAGCGCCTGATGGCCAGCATGACTTTAATCTATTAGGAGCCACCAGGATGTGCAAGATCTGAGACTTGGTGAACAACCTCCCTCAGGAAGCCAAAGGTACCAGCTAGTCCACCCAGGAGCAGCTGCAGAGGGGACCAGTGTCCGCTCGTCCAGTCCAAAGAGTCATTTATAAATGGAAGTCAGAAACCAGAAGCAATAGGAAGCATGATAGGGAAGGAGTCAAATTAATAGCAAAGCAAAATCCAGAAAAGCTGTGAGCAATTTCATTTTTCAGGCCTTCTGGTTCTTTAGTGGACAATTCAGCTTCAGGGTTCCTAGTACCCCGAGGTCCAGCACATGTGCAAAAGTATGTGTGTTACCTGATATCTCACAGGATCTCTCTTTCTTCAACTAATGCTTCAATTAATGTAAACAGAGGGGTGGGGGAGGAAGGAAGGAAGGAAGGAGGGAACGAGGGAGGGAGGGAGAGAAGGAAGGAAGGAAGGAAGGAAGGAAGGAAGGAAGGAAGAAAGGAAGGAAGCAAGCCATTTTCTTTCATCAGTTAACGATTCAGGGTGTTCTGCATAGCTGTCAGTTTCCTGGGGAACTCAATGTACAGGAAACTTAGGAAGGCCTGATGGTGCCTACACACAGGGGACGTCAGTGTCCTGAATGCTTTATTGTCACCACTCACACATTGCCACGTGTTAGGAAGGGCATTCTCTGAAACCCTCACATCTGGCCCCATCGTGTTCTCACTGACGAAAACCCAGTAGATGACAGAGGCTATGTCTCCAATTTGGTTCTACAGTATTCAGGAACACCTGATGATGTGATCCTCAGGAACGCATTTTCTCCACAGATGCACACAAATGGAAATCAAGTTTGCATCTAAATCTATATTGTACATAATATTTTATATCATTTTATTTAACAAACACTTTTGGGGCATCTGTTATGTGCCAAACACTGTTCTGGTGAATGAAGAGGTTTTCATTTTATGATTAAATGTCATGAGCTTTTGGTTTGGTGAGTAAAACATAAGAAAAGTATGTCTCCACATTAGCTCGGCCTGTTTTGAGTATGCTCTTAAATAAGACTGTAATTAACCCTGGAAATAAATTAGTAACATTTTAGAAACATATATTGCACCTTCAGAGTTAAGACTGCATAGATAGTTTTAAAAATGCAAAATTCACAGTTGTATTTTTGACACTGTGTGTGTTTTGTTTCAGGGCATTTGGTCCACTTTGGTGCCATGAAGACATCACGCCCAAAAATCAAAATTCAAAGAGTGCTGAACAGCTCACGAATTTTCTACGCCACGTCGTGTCCGTATTTAAAGATTCTAAATCAGGTACTTCATCCCATTTCCCCAAACCCACTTTCAGAATTTCTCTGTAGTGAAGTTCATTCTTCCCCATCTTTCTACACATTTGGGAGTATGTGTAGGATAGCAAAAGAATATACCTAGGGGAATGTTGAAGTTTATTTCAGATGTGCCTAACTGACTGTTGTTAATGTCATGTATACCTTATGCTCTATCAAATAATTTCCCCAAAATCACTCTTCTCCTTGCTTCATTACATTACTAGAATTAAACTGTGCCTAAAATATTAATTTTATTTAAAGAAGGCAATGAGAAGTAAATCATTAATTGATTAGATGCAGACTCAATGGTGAGAAATTGTCAGCCTTGCAAACTGGTTTTTAAAAAAAGAATTTTGTGATGAAATGTTTTTGCTTTTAAAAATATTTGCTAACAATTCCTGAGCCAATCAGCACTGACTATTCTGAACACAGCGTGATTCCTATTTAGGCTATAATAGCATCATAACATTGAAGTCCGTAGCTGAATTCCATCTGGATTCACCTTTGCCTGGGCTCATTCGTGTGTGAAATTTAAATGTGGTTTATCAGCATGATGGAATAATTAACTATTCCTACCTTTTTCACGCACCTGGCTGGACACACTAAATATGCTCACAGCTTTGCAGCTGCTCTGATAATTAGCACATTTCACAGTTTGAAACATTCCAGATTAGCTACATCTCTTTTCATTATTAAAAAATATATATACTGATAAAGAGAAATGGGAACGTTGTTCCAGAAATAGGATTGCCATTTCCAGTTTTGAGTTTCCCTGTGGAATTTCTTTGAAATATGAAGACCTCATATATTGGTATTCCCCCCACTTAAAACTCACTTAATAATTGAACATAGCCCAAAGAAAGGAATTTACTCTTTGTATGTGAGTTACTCATTTGTCTAACACTTTTAATTGTATGAGGTTAATAAAAATGAGAAAACATAAGAATGCCTATGCTGTATTCTCAGCGGGTCTTTGGGCTGCTTGAAGTCAGGATATCTTACCCACTACAGTTTGTTTTTGCATCTCCACTTTCTGTCTGGTTCTGCTACAGCATAATAAAATGTGTTCCTGGAAACGCTTGTATTTGTCAGGGTGGCATAGCTGCTGTAACAAACAACCACCAGAGCTCAGAGGCTCAACACAGTAGGTTATTTCTGGATTACATAACGGTTCAGTGTGGAGGCTGAGCAGGCGTTCTTCCTCCTGGTGCTCAGAGGACCCCCCCCCCTAACCTGTGGCTCTGCCACCCCCTAGGCTCAGAGGCTCATTGGATCCCCTGTGTCCAGCCAGCAGGAGGAGGAAGAGAGTGAGAGTAGGGTCACTCACAGAATTTCACATGGCATCCAGTGCTTCTTCCCACATCCACTGGTTAGTCATTCCTAACTGCAAGGGAGGCTGGGAAATGTAGTCCATTCTGTGACCACACATTAATTAGCTTACCCCAAAGGCGATTGTCATCGTGGTGGTAGAGTCTACAGTCCTCCTAGTATAGTTCTCATCTTCAGGCATGTTATGATTTCAGTAAGCTTTTGTTCATGGACCTAACTTCCACATATAAAATGCTTTGAGGAAAACATGTTTTGACAAACCAAATAAAGACATAAAGAACTATTTTGAAACATGACCCATTCATAAATTGTGAAATGGCCCATGTGGGTTTCATCCCACATTTATCACCCTGGATTTGCCTGAGTCCACTTTCCAAGATGCTTTGTTCACTGTACAGGAGCATTTTCTTGTATAGCCGACGTGTTCCTAGGGTCAAACAGCCAAGCGGCAGCTATGAACAATGACACTGAATTATCCGCCTGGCCTGCTTTCATATGACAATCAAATGTGCCACAGAGACAGCCCAGACTGCTGTTTTCATCATGCCCTCTGACCCTTCAGCCAGGCCTCCCTGCACAGAGGCAGAGCACGCATACAGTGTAATGGGCTTTACACCATCATTTCTGCCTGGTCAAGTGGTTTTCTGATGGCAGACTCCCTTCATGCTATTGGAAGAAGACATATTCCAGTGAAGGTTTAAGTGATAGCTGCCTTCTTTGCAGTATCTACATTTCGATATCCATGTATTCATAGACTATTGTGAAGAGCCAAGACTTTGGCCCAGGCCTTGGCTGTGTTTAGAGTTGACTAGATCCACTAACAGCATTCAATACATACACAAGTACTCAGAAAATTGGTTTCTTACAAATTCTCTTATAAATAAAGGAGTGAAAGTATTCATGTACAAAGTGGTACTGAAGAATAACAGAAGAATAGCGTAATGTGTAGTAATATACTTGTGAGCACATATGTATGACACCCTGTATTAAGCACTTTTTATGTTAATTTTCACAACAATTCTGCTAGATAGATGCTATTATATTATTCCCAAATTAAAGATAAGGGAACAGGTGCATAGAGAGAGTAATTTTCTTTTCCAGACTCCCAAAATCTAATTCAAAACAAGGCCCATCTTGCTTCAAAGCTTCTGACTCTTTCTACTATACTATGCCTCCTTAAGATTTATTGAGAGAGAGAGAGAAGAGAGAGAGAGAGAGAGAGAGAGAGAGAGAGAGAGAGAGAGAGAGAGAGTGGTTTTTTTGTGGTTAATGTATGAATAAGTACCATCAGGAGGTGACTCTGTAGTGATCCTGTTTAGGCCTCGAGAGAACCATTGCCCCAGTTTGCAGAGTGGCGGCTGACCCGATCTCTGGCCTCTCGGTGCCCTAGGCTTCCATCTGGAACAACACCTGAGTGAAGTTGCATTGCAGACAGCCCTAGCAAGCTCTTCCAGGCACTATGCCTGTCGGTCTTTCCAGATATTCCGGGCCCTCAAACAACCGCTGTCAGCACATGCCTTGTCTGACCTTCTCTCGAGACTGGTGGAGGTGATTGGAGAACATGGCGACGAGATTCAGGTAGGGGAGGAAAGACCAATGAACACATACTGCTCTCTCATTTCAGAGCTATGGAGGTAACACCTTTCTCGGAGCCTTCTTTCTCTTGTCAATTATTCCAGCCCTTTGGACATGTACAGTTTATTAAAAATTTTAAGAGGTTGACTTTTATATCTATAAAAAGTATCCCCAGGAGCATTGTTCTAGAAGTTCCATGGATAGTATCTGTCTTATTCAAGCTGACAACTGAACATTCTTCAGTGACTCTTCTTTGTTGTTGGTTTTATTTCATGGGGGACAGGAAAGTTTTTTTGTATTGTTTGGTTTTTCTGCCACCAACCTAGGACACAGTTGTTCAATGTCCCCACCCAGAGAAGGGATCTTTATTGTATTTGTGCAAAGCATCACCCCTCTCTGTGTGGTCAGCCTTCAGTAAACTGAGAAGAGCTGAAGAAGTGATGGAAAGAGCAGATGCCACAAGAAGACCCTGTAGGTATAGACCAGAGACTGGGGAGCTGGGCAGGTTGAAAGCCAAGGGCATTATCAGCCCTGTAGCTTGGGCCAAGCCCTTATTTTCCATCAGAAATGTGCCTGCCTCTCAGGAGGCCTGCACAACTATAGACTCTAGGTTCTTTTCATCCTTCTGGCCCTGAATAGTGCTGTTTAAAATGCCACTGAGGCACAGACCTCCTCCCTCACACCTCATCCATTAATCTTTGGCTTTCAGACATCGCAGCTCTGTATTTCAAAGGCCTGCCATCCCTCTCAGCCACAGGCCATGCCTGCCACCTTCGGTGTTACCCCCTCCCTGTGGGGTTTCAATGAGATCGATCTGTGGAGGACCTCAGACCTAGGGAATAAATCTTTGTGATTATCTGCTAACTCCTAAGCCATCTGAGTTTCCTCAGTGGCCCTTAAAATTTGTATTTAGACTTTGTAAATTAATGTAGCAATGACTGTCTAGCTTTCAATGATATCAACATGATTAAAATATTAGAATTTGCGTTAATTAAACTTATGCCCAAGAAGTTAACAGCAGTTCTAAGCAGCATGAGATGTTTTCTTTGCGTGCTTGGCAGGGTTACGTAATGGAAGCACTCCTGACTTTGGAAGCTGCCGTGGATAACTTGTCTGACTGCTTGAAGAACAGTGATCTCCTAGCTGTACTATCTCGGTGAGAACCAGCTTAATGACATTTTGAGACCCAATATACTGTACTGAATATTTGGGAGATGCCCAGAATTTGGGCAAAGTCCAAAGATCATATCTAGTTTTCAAAGTCAACTGTGACCTAAAAAAGTATGTATAACATTTTCTTAAGTTAAAAAAGGGAAATTATCATATATAATGCAGCTCTGTATTTCACACACACACACACACACACACACACACACACACACACACACTATATAAATATTTTTAAATGTCAGGAAGATAAACACCAAATGCTATATCTAAGTAATGCAAATATTAATGTTTCATTTTCTTTTTTATGTCTTTGAGTATTTTTTAAAATTTTATATAATATCCTATTACATTATAAACAGAAACTAAAACTAAATATTATTTTTTAAATGAATTATACAAAACTCATCTGAACCATCACTATAAAAACAGTTGGAATAAATGTTGATTTTACTTGTAAAATACTTAGTGTCTTTTATATTTTTTAATTCCTTTTACTCCTGTCAATGTTTAATAACCCATTTCAAATCACCCATGATTCCATATTGTTTGTATAATTGAGTTCATCTTGCTTGAAATTGAGTCAGTAATGTTGTAATATATCACATTGGGTCTTATTTCACTTTTAAGTTGAACATTTTTTTATGGCTAGATAAGCTTAATGTGATTACTAACACCACACGTATTTATTCTTATAAGCCTACAGATTTATTTAAATCAGCCAAATTTATCAGGAATGTTGATGAAGAATTTACCTTTTCAGCCTGAAATATACATTTTTATAAGTGCAAAAATCTTCCTTTGACTCAAATATTTACTTTTTTCTTTCCAGATAATCATTTTCATTTCTGATCTTCTTATCAGTCAGTTAATATAATATTAAAGTTTGTACCTATCAGGAGCATTTTTTTTCCATAATTACTCCTACTCAAAAAGAAACCAAAAAAAGAAAAGAAAGATCAGTAAACTTTATGACCAATTGCTTATTTCTTTAACCTTTCACTAAATGGAAGTTAGTATTAGGTTTTGTTGGTGAGTTAAGTTTGATTTTCTTGTTAAGCTTTTTAACTTTTATTTATCATAGCTCTAAGTTTAAGAATAAGTGAATGTATCCCTCTAAGTTTAAGAATAAGTGAATGTATCCCTAATAAGTGAATGTAGAAAAAATGAATAGAAAGTAGTATTCTCAAAGAATGATGTCCCTCCCTTATTGTTCGTCAGTGGCTCTTAAAAGGACAGGCTTTTCACTGAAGCATGTTGGCTTTCTATTGAGCATTTCTATTTTTATACCCAGCTCTTCATCACCAGATTTAAGCTCCAGCAGTAAACTAACAGCAAGCAGAAAAAGCACAGGACAGCTGAATGTGAACCCTGGGACAGCCAGTGGCAACACAGCAACTACAGAACGGAGCCGGCATCAAAGAAGCTTCTCTGTGCCCAAGAAGTTTGGCGTTATCGACCGGTCCTCAGACCCACCTCGGAGTGCCACACTGGACAGAATCCAGGCTTGTACCCAGCAAGGCCTCTCCTCAAAAACCAGAAGCTCATCCTTCCTGAAGGACAGCCTCACAGACCCATCACACATAAACCACCCAACCAACCTGCTGGCCACCATCTTTTGGGTCACAGTGGCCCTGATGGAATCTGATTTTGAGTTTGAATACCTAATGGCCTTAAGGCTGCTAAACAGACTGCTTGCTCACATGCCACTCGATAAAGCTGAGAACCGAGAAAAACTCGAGAAACTCCAGGCACAGCTAAAATGGGCAGACTTCTCCGGGTTACAGCAGCTGCTGTTGAAAGGGTTCACCTCCCTCACCACCACGGACCTGACCCTGCAGCTCTTCAGTCTGCTGACGCCAGTGTCCAAAGTATCCATGGTGGACTCATCCCAAGCCATCGGTAAAGCCAACACGCTCCCTCTCTCACAGTTTTGGGTGGTGTTGTGTCCACATTTCATGTAGTAAGATAAGGTGGGCTTACTGATTTTAGCAGTTCTGCTGAGAAATGGTTCCTTGGGACTCGTTTGTTTTTCTTTCAAAATTTTATATAATGTACTAACATTCTTTAATTATTTAATTGCGTATATTTTAGAAGATATTTTTAAGGCAATAACAGAAAGGGCAGAAGTAACATATAAGATATTGGTCATTTCTTTATGCTTTCCAGATCAATTACTGTTAGTTTATCCCATTGCTCTTGTATAAATATTTACTTTCATTTTTCTTAACTCTTAAATTTTTCCTTTCTCTTCCACTTGAAAATTCTCTCAGTTCCCTATTCTGAATTAAGTCAAATCAACAAACTAGATTTTTAACAACCATGGCATGTGGCCCAGGATTCTTTTCATGAAGTTAGAGCTTAACACAGTGGTATTAAGCCATTCCTCAGCATTTTAGAGTCTTTTTGATTACATGAATAAGACTTAAATTGATGGGCTTAAGTTCTCTCATACAGGTTTTCCTTAAAATATGTTTCGCGATAAAATTTCAAAATACTTCTTCAGGTCTTTTTATTCTGCTTTTTAAAATTATGGTTGTACATTTTTCCTGGGTTTTGTTAGATCATATTAAAGCCGCTTCCAAAGATTGCATTTGCCTGACATCAAAATAAAATCTGTAATGTGTTTCCCCACTGTTGACAGCTAAAATGCACCGTAGTCAGCTGTCTCCATTGTATCTGCTCTAATCCAGGCTTTCCTCTGAATGTCCTGTGTCTCCTGCCCCAGCTGATTCAGCACTTTGAAAGCCCCAATCAGTTCTGCAAGGATGTGGCCGAAAGGATTGCTCAGGTATGGCTTAGGGGTCCACACCCAGGCAGATCCATCCAGGCTTCCCGGAAGGCCCCATGTTGGACCAAAATGACCAGGCCCGGAGAGGGCAGTGAGTTTCACAAAGCCCAAATACAGTAATTGACATCACTGCTCACTTGCATGCTGCGTGGCCAATGCACACTGTCACTTTTGGTTTCATTACTGAGAAAGCAGGTGGAAAGAATTTTTGAAAATTATATTAGCTAACTAATATAATAAGCACTTACACAGCCTACCAAAAAAATAATACAGTAATAACCTTGGTTTGCGAGCATAATTCATTCTGGAAACAAACTACTCATATTGCAAGACATCGCTTGTTTACCAAGTTAAAATGTATTAGAAATATTTGCTCATCTTGCGGAACACTCGCAAACCACATTACTCGCAATCCAAGGTTTTACTGTATGTCAGTTTGTTTTCCTGACTGCCAGGACTTCTACCAAAATTGCTAACATTTCTCCCTATTCCTCAGGCTATTTTATCCCTGACTGGTTTTCCTCTCCTATAAGGTTTGTTTGGAAGAGAAGAACCCCAAACTTTCTAATCTCGCACACGTCATGACTCTTTATAAGACACACAGCTACACGAGAGACTGCGCCACCTGGGTCAACGTGGTCTGCAGGTACCTGCATGAGGCATATGCTGAAGTTACCTTGAACATGGTTACCTACCTGGCAGAGGTAAGCTCTTCAACAAAGGATAAACTCTGTTATAGTCTCCATGGGTAAAATATTTATACGGAGCTGATGATAATACACTTCATTTATTGAGCACCCATTAAATGTTTTCATAGATGTGTTGGAATCACTTTAAATCCTCACAACAACCCAGCGAGGTATATGACACTGTTATAAAGAAGAATCTGGGGCTTGGCCACATTCAGTTATCTGCCCTCCGTTTAAGGCAGCCGAGCCAGCATTTGAACCGAGGCCTAGCTGCCCCCAAGCTTAACCTTCTATTTACTCCACGGACACCTATCAGCATGGGGCAGCAATGGGATATTTTATCCTAATTACTCTGGGTGTTCAAATCTTATTTCAGAGGTTCCTGTGTGGCTTGATATGTTCAATGGCTGTTTTCCCTAAACACCCTCTTGAAGCATACATTTTGAAACAATCTTTTTATCTACATCTTTTGTGTTTGCTTTTAAAAATGGGATTTTTGTCCTCCTACAAATGTGTTCCTAGTACAGACCTCTACTCTGAGTTCTGTGGACGCTAGTGCTAGAAATGTGTAGCGTTGTGTTGAAACATGATGAAATGTATTCCATTTGGCACCTCTGGTCCCCAATAGCTTAGTGCACAGATCATGAAATCCATGAGGCAGACAACAGAGAGCAGCGCCCTCGTCTAGCATTCTGAGTGTGCTTTTCTCTGGGGAAATGCATTCGTCCCTCTGCCAGGCCTTTTCGGAAGTGGTGAGGACAGCTATTCTCAATTTTCTTCAGTTATGTGACCCACTCAGAACACAGATAGGTTAAAGAATCAGTCACTTTCTGAAAGGCTCTCCCCAGGAGAAGGCACTTGCCCCATCCAACAGCATTTATGATGAGTCCTGCAGGATTCTGATTTGCAACATTGATCATTACGTGTGGTCTGTGCTCAGACTGTCAACAGCCCAAGATTCATTTGCTCTTTCCTTCCCCCCATCCCCAGCACATTAAAGAACCTCTCATAAGTGTCACCTGGCTACTTCTTATTATCACTTTGGTCACATCTGTTTCCACAAGAGTGACTAAGCCAGCACACTCATGTCAGCACACAGGAAGTGCAGGATAAATGACATAAACACCCTGGATACGAAGGCAGGTGGTGCCTGTTTTTACAAAGGTGATGTGTGAGACAGCAAGGAGGCAATACTGGTTTGGATGGCTACACATAACAGTTTCAAAACTACTAATGGGATGTGGTAGATACATACAAGGAATATTATTCAGACTTAAAAAGGAAAGAAATACTGACACGGGGGGCTACAGCATAGATGAACCTTGAAAACCTTACACTAACTGAAATAAGCCAGACACAAGAGGACAAATATGTAATATTTGTAATGATTCTGCTTATATGAGGTACATGAAATAGGCGAATTCATAGAGACAGAAAGCAGAATTTTGCTTACCAGGGGCTGGGGATGGGATAATGGAGAGTTACTGTTTTATAGTTTCTGGCTGGGATGATGACCAAGTTCTGGAAATGAATAGTGGCAATGGCTGCACAACATGAGTATGCTTAATGTCACTAAATTGCACACTCAAAAACGGTTAAAATGGTAAATGTTATGCTATATATATTTTACCACAATAAAAATATAAGTAAAGATAGATTACCCAATTTGTTCTATTCAGCCCTTATCACAAATTGTCACTAAAATTTGTACTGTGAACTTAACTTCCCACCATATATAATGCATATTAACTCCTATCTCAGTTGCTGACATATTCTCACGGGTGTTGGTCATGCATATACAGATAATTTTCTGTAGCTGTGGTCAGTGTTTCCATCAAACCTGCCCTGCTCACTTACACTGACCTTGTGTGTATTTCCATGTGTTGACATATTTCCCACCGTGTCACTTTGAATAACTGTGGCATTCTATCAGATGAACATAACACAGCTTGCTTCAGCATCTCCCTTTTATTGTTCGTGTTCATGTTTTTTTCGATTACAAATGGTCCTTTTATGTAGACTTTTTATCAGATATTTGGATCACTTCTTCTGGTGGTATTTCGCAAAGTAACTACCCAGGTAAAGGGCATGGCTATGTGGCTATATTGCTTAGTTCCACATGTTTAGAATTGGTCTTCACAGAGGTTGTCCCAATTTATAATACTACAAACACTGCATAAATATTCTTGTTTTCCCCTACCCCCACTAAATGCTGTCATTATATTTATTCCTTTTCTTTCAGTTTAATATTTTATTGGTACTTTAAAAGTATTCTCTTTAAATGTTTCCTTTCTAGTGAATATGTTCATTTTTCCACACTTCCAATTTGCACAATTGTTTATTTCCTCATGTGTTAACTGCTCAGTTATTTCTTCTGAGCACATTTGAAATAAACTTCAGTGTTTATTTGAATCATTTCTATTAATTCTTCACTTTGAATGGTAATCTTTTATCATGATGTCTGTCACATATATTTTCTCATTATTTTTGCTTTTCTTTCTGAAAGTATCATTGATTTTTTTCTGATTATAAAAGCACAGTATAAGTTCAAAACAAAAATTTAAAGGTACAGAAAAGTTAAAAATAAAAGATGAATATAAAAGAAAATCACCCAATAAGTATATTCTTTAGAGAGAAACACTATTAATATTTTGTTGGGTTTGTTTCCAGTGTTGTTGCTGTATAACAAATTCACACCAAAATTGGCATCTATTATATAGAAATTATATATACTTCCTGTCACTTAATGTTATCAGATACCCTTTACTATGTCTAAAAATATCATTCTATTAACTACATGATGTGTCATTATACAATTTACCATAGTTTGTGTATCCATTTTCCTAGTGGTCAACATTTAAATTGCTTTGAGCCTTCTTGTTTTGTTTTGTGTGGGGGTTGTCTACCATTATAAATAGTGCCGTGCTGAAATCTCATACAGAAATCCCGGTATTTATCTCTAGGTTTGGAAATGTTCCTAAACATGTAATGACTCTTTGGAAAGGTTTGAACCGTTTTAATACTCTGGATCTTAATCGCCAGATCACCCAATTTACATTTCCACTGATGTGTAAGAATGCACATCTTCAATCCTCACCAATACTATTTAATACCAGTTTCTAATCTTTGCCAACTTGCTGGCTGGTAAATTGCATCTTTTGTTTCCATTTGCGATTTTTGACAACTCGTGGTGTGTGATGCCTTCCTTTTGAGGTTTTTGTTGATTTCCGCTGTGCACATATCATATTTACATATCCAAGCCTACCTGTGTGGCCCTTGCTAAGACCTTCATGTCTCAGCAGCTGGGATTTTCTCTTCCCTTCTAAGGAAACATGCAGTCATATAAGCACTGACTCACACTGTCCTCCCCCGCAGTTGCTGGAGAAGGGCCTCCCCACCATGCAGCAGCCGCTCCTCCAGGTGATCTACAGCCTGCTCAGCTACATGGACCTGTCAGTCATTTCCATAAAGCAGTTTAACGTGGAAGTCCTGAAGACCATTGAGAAGTATGTGCAAGTGAGTATTCAGTAACCTCCCATGTGGATGGATGCTTGCAGTTGGTCCAGCAGGACAGCGGCCCTGCATGGAGCTTGGCTTGGCAGGCATGTGAATGTTTGCTGATATGCATAACACAGAGCAGTCGAGCATGGGAGCTGACCACACCTGAGAGCCACGCTGAGTAGACAGGACTAGGCCCCGTGTGCACCTTTAAAGGACACATTTCTGCTTCTTGGAGCTTATAGGTTGGGTATTAAGAGCACACAACTGGCGGGGAGGGCAGGGCCAGGCTCTTATTTGGAGTCTCCCATTTCAAAGAAGAAGAAGGAACTTGCATGTCCCAGGTTCGAGGCCAGGTGTTTCAACATGCAAATGGTTAATTCAGAGGCTCAGATCACCGCTTTAGAGTTGAGGGGACTCAGATTAAGAAACTTGTATGAATGTGCTTGAAAACACTCCAACAAACATGTGCAAAATGTTGGGGGGATGAGTAAAAACAGATGACATGTGAATGAGTGACCGAGAGTTACAGGGGGTTCATTTTACTGATCTCTGTTTCTGTGTATATTTGAATATTTCTATAATAAACCATCTTTAAACATTTCTTTTTTAAAGAAACTAGCCCCAAGATCTCCATTAGTAAAAGTGAAGCTGGCATTTAAACCCAGGTCCCCGTAGTTCAAAAGCCAGTGCCTCTGTTTCATTGTACGGGTACCCTTCCTAGCAGGAAACTGGCAAACAAGCCTAGCAAACACCCACGGATTGGCTCTTCAAAGCCATATCCAAGACTACCAGAGGGAAAAAGGAAAGAAATTAAATTTTTTAAAAAGAAAAATTAAGGGCCGGCCGAGTGGCGCATTGATTAAGAACTGTCTTGGGACACCAGAGGGCCCCAGTTCGGATCCCACATATGAGGGCCAGTGACACTGCCCTCCACAGCTAAGATGCTGAACAACAGCTCAACCAGGAGCTGGGCTGCTGTGAGTCACCAGTGACGGCATAGGCTGCAGCTCCTGTGGCAGTGGGTTGCCATGGGCTACTGTATGTAGCCAGCAGCCAGCGTGAGTGGCTGTCCAGAAGCCGGCGACTGATCTGCCTCGCCGGGAAGAGTGCAATGATGGTGCCAACTTGGGCCAGTGAAGCAACGTCCTCCACAACTAGACTGAAGAACAAAACGACAGCAACTTGTCTGTTCCCCTTCCCCCAACTCCCCAGCACAGTTCCCATCCCCCCAATTCCCCAATAAAAAAATCTTTAAAAAAAAAAAAAGAAAAGAAAAAGAAAAATGTAGAGAGCAAACAGACCAGAGCAAGTTTCTAGAGGTTGGAAGTTAATCTGAAACACATGACCACAGACTAAAGAAGGGGTACCCCAGGCCGTGGGGGCCACCATGGGATCCAAGGGTCAAGCTCAAGGTCATAGACACCCTTCTCTCCACATCTCATCCGGTTCTCTATTTTGTCTCAGGAGTGTACTTGGTGAGTTTCAGAGTTCAAGGGAAAATGCTAGGTTTTCTTTGGTTCTTAGGTTTTCACTGACAAAGTGATTTAGTGCAAATTTGGACATTTCTTTCCATCTTCATTTCACCAATCACATTACTTGCTGATATTATCTCATGCTTAAAGTGATTGCCAAGCGTTTTTTTTCTGTTTGCATTTTTCAGGTTGCATTGCTCTAATAAAGCTGTGTCACATGGTAGGCGTTTTGGTAACACTTTCTCACTTCTCAACACTCACTGGAGACAGAGGTTCACTTTACATCTTACTACAAACTCAGCCCCATTTCATGATTTTGTTGGGCTGCCAATTCTTTCCTAGGCCTGTGGGCGATCTCTGATACTAGATACCTTCTCTTGAACGGTAGCTAAATTCACAGTCAATGCATGACCTCTCTTGCGCAAACTCAATGGCAAAGGAAATATGTTTTATATCATGTGCTTTTTTCCTAAAACCTAGGCAAATTATAATAATAACTTTTATCCAATTGGTTTATCTGCATTCAATATTTTTGTGGGAGACACATGTCAGTCTGTGTGGGGGTTGTCAGAGAGACAAAGATGGTAAAGTGAGTCTTACAGGAAGAGTAGGCATTTGATAAGCCAATAAGGAGAGGAAGGGCAGTCCAGGATGAGGGAGTAGCATAAGTGAGGGCACAGAGGCTAAGAGGCCTTGCCAGTTTGGGGAGCTCCGGGGTGGTCTATGGGAGGTGGCCCTGCTCAGAGTGTGGTCTCCGCCCTGCCCACCAGAGGGAGGCCTCGAAGGGGCGCAGGCAGGGGGCGGCCTGAAGAGGTCTAGAAAGACCATTGCAGCTGGAGTGGGTGTTCCAGCCTTGAGTAGAAACTGCCCACGGGGAGAGAGGCTAAGGGGCCCTTGAAAGAGTCCAGGCAGATCTCACATGTGGGATCTAAAGAACTAAATAAGTCAACAAACAAAACAGAACACTTAATGAAGAATGAAAGATAATTATATTTTTAAACTTCTGACTTCCAGAGTAATTTGTTGTTTATATGTATGTAAGGGTAAGTGATGAAAAGACAGTGCGCCCCTGAAAATCATTGATTAGTAATGTATAATAATTGTATTTTTTCAGCATTATATTTAAAATTATAATTATGGAAAGACATGAAAGGTAAAAGGCACAAAATGGCTAAAAATATTTCCATTTTTGACTGAATTCAAAGTAAATTAGCTATTTTGTTTTCTTTTTTTATTTTATTTATTTATATATTTTTAGCTGAGCCATCCTGCCACCTGTTGGCAGCTCAGCTCACGCTGTGACTCAAACCCACAACCCTGTTGTTCAGAGCTCACACTCCTGAGTGAGCTCTTAACCAACTGAGCCACTCGGCCGGCCCCCTTGCTTTCTTTTTTTAAATAGGGCTACACATCATCTTGGAATGACTGTGCATCATCTGGATTACTTAAGAGGAATTAGCTTAAAATCACTTTTAAGCATTAAATAATAAACTCATAGATACAGAGAACAAACTGATGGTTGCCAGAGGGGATGGGGGTTGGGGACTGGGTGAAAAATGGGAAGGGATTAAGAAGTACAATTGGTATATAAAATAGCCACGGGGATGTAAAGTACAGCACAGGGAACATAGTCAATAGTGTTGTATTAACTATGTATGGTGTCAGGTGGGTACTGGATTTATCAGGAGGATCACTTCATAAGTTATATAAATGTCTAATCACTACGCTGTACACCTGAAACTAATATAATATTGAATGTCAACTGTAATTGAAAAGCAGAAGGAGGGAAGGGAAGGAAGAAGGGGTAAGGGAGGTGAAAGAAGAAAGAGGATTCAGCTGCGGGTGCCAGCAGGCATGAGAAGAGAGGACAGATTATCAGAAGGGAGGGAAAGAGGAGTTAAGAACAGCTCCCAGATTCCTGGGGTTAGGTCATGAGGAAGACATAGTGCAGAAAGCAAGAGGCCTGAGGGCAGAGGTCAGGCACCCAGGAAGCAAATGGGGCAGGAAGAGCCTGAGAAGTAGGAGAAGGACCAAGGAAGGCCAGAAACTGGGGGTGGGGAGAATTTTGAGGAAGAGTGAGTGGTCAGTTGCATAAATGCATTGGGGATTGTTTTTTCTGTTTTGTTTTGTTTTGTTTTTTCGAATTAAGGAGGCACCTCATTAGCAAAAATAATATCTTATTTTAAATGTATTTGAATATGGACAAAATTGGTCCTTTTTTATTTGCTTGTTTCCTAAATGTACCTCATATTATATATGAATTGTCCTTTTATGTCATTTGCCTTTTACTTATCACAGAATGTCCTGCACTGTTTTAAATCAGTGAATTCTGACTGGTCATGAGACATTTCACTTGTTAGCATTATGTCAGGTTTAAAAAAAATGAAATTGCTTTTAATCATTAAGTGTTTTCTTTCCCTCAGAGTGTTCACTGGAGAGAAGCTTTGAACATCTTGAAGCTGGTGGTTTCTCGGTCAGCCAGCCTGGTTCTGCCATCCTACCCGCACAGCGACCTCTCAAAGGTGGAGATCCATCGAGTGTGGACCAGTGCTTCTAAGGAGCTACCCGGGAAAACCCTGGACTTCCACTTCGACATTTCCGAGGTCTGCTGCCTGTCTCTGTAAACTTGAGCATGAATGTGTGGTGCCAGAGGTTAGGCGTTGGGGCCTGGAGCCACGAGGACTTCTGAGGCCTGAACTGGCTCGCTTATAAGAACAAGCTGAGTGTCAAGTGCACGAGGGCTCTCGATTGGCAGCTCTTAGAAATAGAAGCTAGCCTCCGTTATATAAAAAATGATTTAAAAAAAGGTAATTTGAAAATGGAATGATCTTATAAACCATGGCTATCACTCACTCTTTAGCTGACAACTATCACATCCTGTCTCTATATCACGACCTTGTTCCCTGACTTGCAGGAATACAGAGCCTGCCTTCATGCTTGCTTCCCAAAGCCACACTGCTTTTTAAACCATAAAATTATCTAAATTCTGGCCTTGGAGGAGAGGAGCGTGCCGAGGGAGGGACCAGTGGACCAAGCTAAGGAGTCAGGGAGAAGAGCGGGCAGAAAGTAGTCAGATTTATCTGCTGGTCTGGGAACGAACATTCGGGTGCCCTGTACTTAACCATTTTAATCGAAGGTATAAAAATACTTCACGTTCCTGTGTGTCTTGCCCCATGACCCCTAAGCCCCAGCAAAGCAGAAACTATGCTCTGTCCATTTTATAACCAGGGTCTGGAAGGGGGTCTGATTCATGATGGGTCCGTAATACTCTCCAATGCTGCTGAATGAATAAATTCACTGAAGGAACCCTCCAGGACTGACTTGCTCTGTGAAGCAGGTTGTACCCAGGTTGGGTTTTCTCACACCATGCTCTCATTGACCCTTCATTTCCGTATTCTGCAGCCATGGTGATACCTTCATCTTTATTTTGTATGTGTATGATATGAAAGTATCGAATCGATGCTTTTCAGTTTTTAACATTCTTTTTACTTGCTGAGGCGGGTGAAGCTACTTTTCCTCTTTGACTTAAGGTTACCCTGTTCCAAAGAGGTACAGAAAGTGTGTGCCAGCCAGCGGCACAGCCCGAGACCAGCTGTTACAGGTCTGAAGGGACTGGAGCTCGGGGTGCCTACCTTGTCACCACACTCCACGACATGCAGGAAGGGAGACCCTGGCCCTGACCTCATCATTTAAATAATTGGAAAGTAGAAATCATTTAAAGACATTTCTAAATGATTGAAACTACATAAAGATTGAGAAGAGGGGAGGACTTCCAGTCTCCTGTTAGGACTATGAGACATTCTTTCAAGCTTAAACACCTGAGTGTTTGTTTTCCTGAGTGTTTTGCTTCTAATCTTTACTGGTGGTTTCTGAATCATGTTTAAAAACAAGCAGCTGGGTTTGTTTTCAGCTGCTAAGAGGGTAGGAAGGTGTGGAAGATGCAAAATGACTCAGAGTGTATATTTGAGCATCAGGAAAATGAGCCTGCTTATAACGTTGGACAAATCTCTAACTCGTAACCCAATAAGCAGTTCTTGGCTGCTGCCAGGTAGCGCGACCCCAGACACCCCAGAACTATAAATAAGGTGGAGTAACATTGCTTTTGTGTTCTTTCTCAAGACGCCCATCATCGGGAGGCGATATGATGAGCTGCAGAACTCTTCTGGGCGTGACGGGAAGCCCAGGGCCGTGGCAGTCACCCGGAGCACATCCTCCACCTCGTCAGGCTCCAACTCCAATGTCCTCGTTCCCGTCAGCTGGAAGAGGCCCCAGTATTCTCAGGTATAGAGCCCTGGACCTGCAGGCCTGGGGGGAGCGGAGGGGACCTGCCAATGACCCATGTACAGAGCGTCAGCACCAGTGGTGAGGACATCACGGCATTCCAAGGGCACCCGCTTTATCCTTGAACAGTTCATTATATGGAGCTGGAGTCTGACACTGTTGTTTTGACACACTGGTCCTGCTTTTCTTAAGGCTTAGAAGTGAAATCGGGTCTCTCATACATGGCGGTCCTTCCACCATTTAAAGAAACCCTGCTCCCACCCCTGCCACTCACCCACATGCATCCTCTGTTCTCCAGCTAACACATCCTGGTTCTCAATCGATTCTCCAATGACACTGTGGCAGCTCTCCTCCGAGCGGGCTCTCCACTCACGGCCCCTGTGCTGTGAGGCACACCTGTCATCACAGATTCAGGCCACTGTCACTCTGTGGGGCCTGCGTCACCATACCAATGACAGCGCACTGTTAAGTAAAACCTGCATGATAAGGCTCTTTGGTGAAATGTGACAGAAGCCCAGGGAAAAATTACCTCAAGTGGAAAAGGAATTTATTAACTCATGTGTCTTGGCTTCAAGTGCAGTTGGATTCTAGTACATCAATTCAAGGCCTGGACCCCTAGACTCTGAGTCTCTCTCTCTCTCTCTCTCTCTCTCTCTCTCTCTCTCTCTCTCTCTCTCTCTCTCTCCCTCCCTCTCTCTCTCTCTCTGTGTGTGTCTGTTTCTCTTTCTCCCTTTCTCTCTCTATGAGTCTGTCTGTCTCTCTCTCTCTGCCTGTCTCTCTCTTTGTGTGTGTGTGTGTGTGTGTGTCTGTCTGTCTGTCTGTCTGTCTGTCTGTCTGTCTCCGTGTCTCTGTCTGTCTCTCTTTCCGCTCCCCCTTCTCACTGTCCCCTCCCTTCCCATGCTCCGCCCTGCCTTCCTCTCTGCTGATGTCATTCTCTGGCAGACTTTTCCCATATGAGGCAGCAGCCACCTCTGGCAGCCCCAAACTTACATGGTCTCTGGCTCTGGCGATTCCCTCACCACACCCACAGCAATTCTAGAACAGGACTTGCAGCGTGTATGAGGGAGGCAGGGCCCCCTGAGTGGGACAGGAGCATCCTGAGTGGGTGCCAGGCAGGGTAAGCACTTTGCATGCCCCGCAGGACTCACCTTCACTGTCAAAGGTTAGGGAAACGGGTCACAGCACAGCGCCTGCTGTGGGAACACAGCAGGTCCTGTGAGCACTCACTGAGTTTCTGAGTGAGGGCGCCCACTACACTTCACTGGGGACTCAGCAAAGACAGGAAAAGTATATACCCATCCCACGTTCCACATTCCACGCACCGACCCTTCCCAAGATGCCCGCTAAAACATAGGAGAATGGTTTACAAACCTCTTGCCTTCCTTCAACACTAAAAAGACACTGTATGGAGTGTTCCTTCTCTGATTTGGAAATAAGGATGCAGTGAACAAAGTTCCATTAGGAGGGAAAGCCTGTGAGTGACACTGGCCTCTGAGCAGTCTCCACACAAACAGAAATCAGATTAAAAGGGAAAGCTCATTTTAAACAGAGTGGGAAGGTGGCTTTGAGCAGAGTGACACACGTTAACCTTTCTGAGCCCTGGCTACTTCCTTTCCATTCTCAACCCACCGAGCATTCTGGGACCTGGTTTATCTGTGTCCTTGGAAATGTGATGGGCTATAGAGGAATCTCCATGCTTAAAGGGCTGAAACGTAAGGTTTATGAACAAAACCAAAAGGAACTAAATCTGTTTGACTTCAGGAAGAATAAATTGAGAAAGATTTAATAATGGCTTGCAAATAATTTCTTTAACTCTGCACAAAGTCAGTCTCCTCTTTGAGGAAACAGTTTTGTGCTGTAACATAATAGATTTCATTTAGGTGTGAGAAAGCCTTGCTAATGCCAGAAGTTGTACAGTTCAAGGAAAGATTGATTATCAAGGGCAGGAACAAATATCTACTGCAGAACGCTAGAACTGATTTTCAGACCCTGCCCTTGGGAAAACTTCCATTAGCACAGAAGGTGACCCTCAGTTGACATTTTCTAATAGTCACTTAAAAAAAAGGTTAAAAGGAACAGGTAAAATGAATTTCAATAACGTATTTCCTTTAACCTAATATAGCCACAATTTTATGATGTCAACACGTAATCGATGTTTTACAATTATTGAGACGTTTTACATTTTATTAAACCACATCTGCGTGTCTTTTACACCTGTTCCCACTGGCCATATTTCCAATGTGGTGGCCCTGTGTGGCCAGTGCCACAGCATTCGAGCAGATTCGGTCACAAGATGCCATGAATGATGACCTGCCTGTGTGTTTCTTTTCCAGAAGAGGACAAAGGAGAAGTTGGTCCACGTCCTTTCTCTGTGTGGCCAGGAAGTGGGGTTGAGCAAAAATCCATCAGTAAGTTCTATCACATATCACGTATATTTTGGTGTCATATCTTTTTTACCTTTTGTCTGGTTTTCCCTTTGGTCAAAACAAGTTTAGAGGATTCACCTATGAATTATAAGCATTATACCCACCATCTAGATCAAACCCCCAGGTCATTTCTCCCCACACCATGATTTTTAATGTCAGTTCAAAAACGATGAAAGATTTTGTTGGCTATTTGCTCTAGTTTGTCTGTAAATCATTCTCAGTTATCTTCATTTTAAAATTTTCTTAGATTTCTTTCTCATAAAAATGCCCAGCTTCCTAAAAATATATGTGATAATCTCCTGCACCACCATATCTGATTGCTTTTGGTTAAAATTTTACTCTGTACACACACCTCTTACTGTGATGTCATTATTTTACTCGTGTACAATAAAGGTGAAAATGATACATTATCATGTTTTTCTCTCATATCAACTTTCACTGATATTACAGTTTGTAAAAACCATGCCATCAGGCTTTGGAATAGCTGAATAATTAAAGTATTAGGAGTTAGCTTCTGAAGCTTTCATAAAATTTGGAAAATTCAAATTGTGTGTGTGAGTCTATTGTAGCAAAAGCAATATAAATCTCAGGGTCTGGTTCCACCAGGTATTTTTATTTCATCTCTAACACAGCATCTTTATTATTAACAAAAAACAAACAAACAAAAAACCGCAAGCTAAATAATTTCCCAAATGAAGTAATAGCAAACAGTGTGTCTGAGAGCTATTTGTCACATCTGCGCTGTATCCACTGACATGGTTTAAAAGCAGGTGGAGTGGTAGAGGCTCACAATTTCATAAATACTTGCTGAAGTGCCAGTGGATCTTTTTTACGGTCTGGGAAGGTACCCAGCCCGCCATTGGCTCAGCTTGGCCTCTACTGAAGTCACCTTTTGAGTGTTATTGATCAGTGAGCTTGTTGTTGCTCCTATGACATTGTTTAGGGCAGAGGGGACCAGGCGACAGTGGCAGGTGCAGGCAGAGCACCCGAGCCCACAGGGAGCAAGTCGGTAGCAATCCGCCTCAGCAGTGCAGCCCTGCCAGTGAGGGCCACTTCTCACCACCTGGCAGTGGCGCGTTCTTCAGACCCACACGCCTGCCTCTGTGCCCTTGTGGCTAGAAGTTTGCCTGGGAGCTGCTACAAGTAAGAGAAGTGCTGTGCGAGGAAAGGGAGCCTTCAGCGGGGAACCAGGGTTGCCGTCTTGTCGCATTGAAGCATCAGCCCTCCGTGCTGTCTGTCTCACACACCCGTTCATAATCTGTGTGTCACCTATGCCTCTTGAGAACACAGTGTGTATCACGGTTGAACTTAAACATGGGAGGAAAAGGGCACATGTAAAGTCCTCTCACTCTTTCATTACTTTTGAGACACATCTGTTATACTTAAATTCTTAGAGGTGATTTGCCTACTTTTCAAGGAAGTCTAGATGGTGTAATGGCCAAATAAGGACTACTGGTTGCCTTATTTAATATCTATCTCTGTTCAGGAGAGGTGACATCGTACAGCATTTAGCTTCTTTTGCAGCTGGTTATTTCTACAAAGTTCTAATAACATGGCCTAGTGGAAAGAACGTAAACACAGAAGTTAATTAAAATGTTAACATATTAAATAGTGTAATAGGAAAAAAGTCTTGTTTTGTTTAAATGAACCGGACAGGAATTTAAGGATAAATTATGAGCATGGCTGTCAGCTACGCTTCTGTAATTCAAATGAGAAAGTACTGTGCATTTTGGCTTCTGTTTCTTATCCCTCAGCAGTTTCCGGTCTATCTGTAAAAGGGTTAAATCCTGTGCTCTCAGCTCATTCTACACTAACATCTTGATGTCTGGAGCCCTGAAAATATTGTGTGGTAATATGTACGTGGGGTGCGTGCGTGTGTGTGTGTGCGTGTGTGTGTGTGTGTGTGTGTGTGTGTGTGTGTGTGT
>NW_017731528.1:2024610-2084005 GCF_001890085.2 Hipposideros armiger | reverse complement strand
CACACACACACACACACACACACACACACACACACACACACACACACACAGTAAGGATCCAGTCTTTGTCCATTCAGAAGCCACGATTTGACTTTGGAACATTTCCCGGTGGTGAACTCATTCGTGTCTTTGCACTGAGTTGAATCTGAAGGCACCTGTCCAACATAAATAATAAAAGAACATTCTAAAAATACCCGTTTCGGGGATTAGGTGTGTACTGGAAACACAGTGGGATGTGGAGCCAATTACTGGTTTTTGTAGCACAAACAACCAAAGGGGCCAGTTGCTCAGGCGGGTTCTTGCCTTGTAGGTGATTTTCTCCTCCTGTGGGGACTTGGACCTGCTGGAGCACCAGGCAAGCCTGGTGTCCTCAGAGGACGGCGCCCGTGAGCAGGACATGGACGACACCAACAGTGAGCAGCAGTTCCGGGTGTTCAGGGACTTCGACTTCCTGGACGTGGAGCTGGAGGATGGAGAGGTACAGTCTCTTCTCTGTAAAAACCACCCACTTGACTAATGACAGGTTCTTTATACCCGCTAAATCATGACATGTTGTAACAGTCTGTCCCTAGGAAGCTGTAAACTTTATTTTGAACCAATTTATTCAGAGAACGGTGGCTTAACTTTGGCTCAAGTCGCCACGCCCTTCCTGTCTGAGCCGCAGCACAGGCTGCCAGGTTATTTTTAAATGGCTGAGGTCTGACTGTCACTGTCCACACAGGCTGGGTGTGTGTGTAGTCCAACAGGGAGCTTTTTTCTAAAAAACAAAGTATTCACGTTTGAGCCTGCTCACTGGGACCTGGGTAAAACATGCTGAGAGTCCGGTGACGTCCAGTGGGAAGCTGCTTGCTCCATCACTTCGAAGCTGGCCTGCTCCAGCATATGCAGCTGGCAAAGCCATGAGAACATGGAGCAGGAGAAAAGAGCTGGCGGTGCTGTGGGTGGGAGCCATGTCCCCACTCCTGCAGCAGCTGGGGCAGATATGTTCATTTGGATGATAATTAGGGTCAAAAGATGCCCTCAGTGGGACGTCATTTTTTGAAACCTGGAGTGGGGAGGAAGCGCATCATCCCTTCGTGCCCATGTTGACAGCTCAGGGTGTGTCCCACTTGAGAGGTCTTATGCCTCACCGGGCGACAACAAAAGTCACTGAAGGGAGGTTGGCACATGTAAAAATGTTTGGTACCAGGCCGGCTCATGGTGTTTCTCAACCCCTTGAGCCCATGTGTAAGTACATTCACTGTATTCCCCAAAGCCAGGGCTTTCAGCTGGTCTGACACTGCCCATGGAGGCCCAGATTTTACTGTATCCTGTGCTGGGGAGGCACCTCCTAACTTAATTGTAAACCCATCTTTCCTAAAAGGGTATGGTTGCTGACCAGCCCACTTATGTGGAGGGGACACCCAGGAGCCATCTACTCTTGTCCTGGGGCCACTGCAGACCCCGGATGTCTGCGACAGCAAGAGACAGTCCCGTCCTAGGAACAAACAATGTTTTCTTTATGGATTCTTTCCCTGGAGAACAAGTTTAGCAGACCCAGCCCTTAAAGTCTCAAGGCATTGACTGTAAGCCATCCTTAAAATGTCAGCTTTTCGTCTTGAGCTGTTCTAGAACCAGTAGAATGTATTACAGAGTTTTCTGACTGTTAATCATAATCAGTGATAAATCAGTCACTAATTGTGGTGAAGACTGTTAAAAAAGTGTAAAGCAAAATACAATAACTTTGAATACTTTCAAAACTTCTCTGAGCAAGAGCTACATGGAGTGTCAAAAGACTAGCTTCCCAACCTGGGCAGCTGACCCCAACTTTCCTCCTGGGCTGGAACTCCAGCTAGGGCCCCCTCTTCACTCTGGAAGTGAAACTAAGGAGGGAAAAAGTGATGAAGAGACGCATCACTTTCCAGGCTCAGCCCAAAAAAAATGTGTTATGTGAAGTGACTGGCAGGAGCACCATGAAGCAGGAGAAACAGACACAATTTTAGAACAACTAACAAAGTTAATTTCTATCAAAATACAGGGAAGAAAGTCTGAGATGTCCATCACTTGAGAATAAATACGACCTCAGTGTTTCTCAGGGACAATAAATGACACAGACTACACCTTCCTCTAGCATTCTCTGTTGTCCTGGCCAACATGAACTTAAAGCATCATAGTGATGACTTCTCAGTCGGCTATAATAAGGGGTTCTAGCAAGCTTATAGAGGGGTAGTGTGAAAATGCCCACACATCCAACTCTGAATTTCAACTCCGCCACTGACCCGACTGCCTGACCTTAAGCACAGTGCAGCTTCCTGGTCTGTTCAGTGTGTACAGTAATGCCCGCCGTCAGAGTGGACATGAGGATTTAGTAAGATAACCTATGTGAAGCATCCGGCACGGTGTCAGGCACACAGTGTCTGCTCCTTTGTGCCATCACTGGTGAATAATTTCAGTCTTTCCACAATTATTAAAAAAAACAAAAAAACTTTTTCTTACATCAACTCAGGATGTATTGCTGCTGAATATCTATCTGTAGGGGTTGGCCCTTGAATTTTGCAGAATCTTTCAAAGGTGCTGTGTCTTTGCTCTTAGCTGCACATCCACAGTGAACAGGTCACACACACAGCTTTGGGAGCAGGGTCAGATGACACCACCTTTTTTTCCAGTTGACAACCCTGATTCATTTTTCCATGACATTTAACAATTTTCTCATAAATACTTAGTCATTCCCCCCCCCACACACACAAATAGGTGTTGAGGAGACCAAAGTTGCCACTGAAGTGGAAAGCTGTTTCCGAAATTGTATTTATGATTTGTTACCCCAAGTCCATCATCCACTTCTACGAGGTTTGGAATTTCTGGTGTTCGATGCTGATTTTTCTCTTTGTGGCTTGTGTACCTTTCCTTTTTTTTACATTGTATCCACTGAAGTATATATTGTTAGCACTGTTTGTTGTGTTCAAGCTATGACCGAAGCACTCGAGTGTCTTTAATATAACATTTTAAACAGAACTTTTATTTGTTTTTCTGTCCATTCAATCTGCTACCCAGGAGCTTCAGGTAAGAGGACGCTATTTTTAATTCTCATGTGCTAGTTGATTTTTTTTTTTTGCATCATCATAGGTTTATAACCACATAATTGCTTCTTCTTCCCTTCTAGCGTATGTATGCCTGTTTGCGCGCCTATTTACATTGAGGGCTGTGCGATATAAGAAGTAATTTTTTTGGTTGCTCTAGTATGGAAATATATTCTAAAGTATAGACACAGGAGAGTTTTAAAATCTTTATATGCCTGGTTCTGAGAGTTGCATGATTATATCTCTTGAGAGAAAGTGAGTTTTTAAATATGACCCAGGGGAGTTCTATGGTTTCTGATTAGCCAGTTGCACAACTGGATTATTTGTTAAGTTCTTTTATTAAAGGTGAATCAACCAGCTGCATCTAACAATATACCATAGAGGCTTCCAGTGGAATCCTTTTACTTTCCAGGAATTAGGAGCTATCTTTGTATGGTGATTGTATTGTATAAACTTTCATTCAAATGGGACCCTTTTGCAAGCAAATGGGGCTGCTATTATAATAACGATTACCCCTGGACAGCATGCATAAACCAGGGTCCTGCTGGGCAGGCTGACCTATGACCCATGACAACCCTATACCTATGTCCTATATGATTCACACTGAGTAGATACATTTGGGGGACATATTTTGACCACAGTATACCCCAGTTCCTACAACAATAGTTATTTGATGGATTTCCAATATCAAAAAAATTATTTCAAAGACTATTATTTCCCACTTTTTCAGAATGTTCACTTATCAATGCTTTCTCATCTCATTATAAATCTTGTGTGGTTATCTAAGTTTGATAACTCACATGCAAATTGTTTATCAGGAATAATTAGGCAGCTTCTAAATTTTCTCACACATAGAAAATCTGTTGTGATCAGTAAAACACTTTTGGGACTTTTGAGCTCATTTGTAATATAACTTGCAGATCTGGCCTTTGGATGTGGGAAAAGTGGAGAGTGGCTCCCCCAACAGGGGTATTTCTAGGCCGTGCTGAGAAGGCCTGTTTGGCCTTAAAATCAGCACAGACTGTCACTTAAGCTAAACTACAGCCCTGTCTGTCTCAGCCACCACCAGGAAACAATGTCAGCACCTTTGCCTCAAATGGAGCCATCGGGTCCTCTAGTAAAACACCCAGGTATTATCCCTGACTCCCAGTCCTCATGCCTGATTCATCCGGCTCTCAGCAGAGCCGCAGTCAAAACAAGTCACAGCGGCCCATGCCCGGTACCTTTTGTGACCTAGATGTCTGTGCCTCCGCAGCTCATGATCTGTCTCAGGTTCATGGGGAGAGCTCATCCAACCCATCCACTGATTCAGTGCAAGACAGCCAGCTTTGTGAATTTACATTCTATTTGGTCGTCGGGAAAGTCATGACGCATTTTTGCATTGAAAAACATAGAAAAAGACATCATGACTTTCCCAATGACCCAATATATTTATATTTGCATATTTCTCCCAGTCATTTTCACGTTTTTTTCCTCTGTATAGTACTCTCATTTTTCTTTATCTTTTTTTTATTTCTTCACACATTGCATTTCCTTTTTCTTCCCAGAACTCTTGCCTTTTCCACATTTTTTTTTGACTAAAATAAATAGCTATTTTTAAATCCCAGCAAAACAGGCTTTTCCTTCAGAAAAAAAATTACTTGTGGTAATCCATGCCAGCAGATGCAGATAAAAGGAACACATGCACATAAAACAGCAGACACAGCTGGAGAATGTGAAAATCATATTCCGAGTGATTCTCTTGATAATCAAACAGTCCTAAGAACAGTCGTGAATATCATAAATGGGTGTGAATACTGATTGCTTCTATGTCATACCCAGAATGTGTTTGGGATTCTTTCCTGTTGCCTTCTACCATGAATCGCCGAAACAGACTTCGGGAAAACTAGGAATCTGTTATATGAGAATATTGTGGCAAGGTTTATTTCACTAGAAGCCAGAAGAAATAGACCCTAAACCAGAGGAAAATTAATCAGTTGAATGCTCACTAATTTTAACAGTCATTTGCATCTCTCATATTATTATGCTATTAACTGAGCTCTCATCAGAAAAAGTTATTTTATTTCAGTGAGCCATCAAACAGTGTTTCAAATGATTCATAAATGGAAGGATTCTATGCTAGATTGTATTCATATTGCCCATTTGTTTAGGTTAAAATTTGCTTACCAGTCAGTGGGCTGGATAATATTTTTCTTCCTTTAGTCATTCCTATCTTAACAGAGAGGAAAAAAACCTAGTTTCTAGAAAAACATTTCATGTTGGTCAACTAAACTTACTTGGTATCAGATGGTTTGTGGAGAAAGTCTGAGGTCCAACTCAAAGTGGTCTTTAACACTGTCACCTAACTCAGGTCTCGCTAAGCTATAATGTACAGGTCAGCAATAGTGCTTGGACCCAAGTCAGCCATCACAGGCCCAGGAAAATAACTCTTTCTGTATTGGGACAATTATTTAAAGCTGAGCCCTTTTGCTGTGGTCTCTGTGTCGTGCATGACTGGCCGACTCTCCCAGCTGCTCTCGACGGGCTTTATCTCTGCATTTTACCTGTAAAGAACGCCAGCATGTTCACCTGATGCTCTTCCCCCTTAATATCCAGAGCACGTGGAATGTGCTAGAAGCATAAATCCTACTAGTTCTCCTTCTGAGGACAGCACTAAGCAAGGGTGGGGGTACACCTTTTTTGAAGTTGTTTGACTATGAATGGTCTCTCCCAGATATTTGGAAACATGGGCCATTTATAGAGTTCACCCAAATCAACTTTTTAAAAACATAATGTTACCCACCATGCTGCAGAAAAGTGTGTGATCACAATTACCTGTGACTTAATACGCATGAAGGTGACAGTAGTACGCTTTTGCTACTTCTCACATGTTGTCAGAAAATGTTTGGTGCTAGGGAACATGAGGATGGAAATACCTATTTCTCAGCCATGAGTTATCCAGTGTGTGAAGGTGTGAGCAGATTTGGGCGTAAAAAGAAAAACCCATCTGATGGTGTGATTTCAGGGTGAGAGTGTGGACAACTTCAACTGGGGGGTTCGCAGGCGTTCCCTGGACAGCCTGGACAAGTGCGACGTGCAGGTCCTGGAGGATCGCCGGCTGTCCGGAAGTGCCCCCAGCCTAAACCAGAGGGGCCGTGAGGACTCCGACGAGTCATCAGAGGAGGAGGACCTCACGACCAGCCAGCTCCTGGAGCACTCGGACCTTGTGAGTAGGGCCCTCCCATGGGAGAGACACTAGTTTCTGAAACTAAAGCAGCAGCGCTGTGTCCCATGGCAGCTGAAGAAACGCGCTCAGCCACTAAACTAAACTCCGAGCCGTCGGTCGCTGTGGAGCTCAGTGTCACTGGCCTCTTCACAGGTTGCAGATGGAAGGAAAGGTGGGGGTCTTTGTAATAAGCCTGGATGCCATGCAATCTGTGAGGACCTAGCTGTTCCCCCAAATAACTTTTATGATGCCCAGGTCTCTTTTAAAACTTCCTGAGACGTCTGAAGCTTTAGGAACGATGACAGACAGGCGTTTTGATGTGGTTATCTGAAAATATGGGTATTCGTGTTTCACAGGGCTGGGCCCCCACCGGGGAGCCAGATCCTGTGTTTATGTTCTAATAACCATGGAATAGGTACCTTAAACAAGACCTGTCGCCCAACAACCAGCTCGCACAGTGGTCTGGGCTCTTCTGCATTTTTACAGACACTTCACTCTGTGTTCTGTTTCCTTTGCTTTGTCAACAGATCATGAACCTGTCCCCTTCTGAAGAGGCAAGTCCCATGGGTGCGCTCCCCATGGCCTGTGATGGGGCCCCCGCTGACCCCCGTTCCTTTGGCACCAGAATGGCCAGCTTTGACTCATCCTTGCCTGATGTGAATAATCTCCAGATTTCTGAGGGTTCCAAGGTGAAGAGAAGTGGGCAATTACAATCGTAGTTTTCTTAAAGAAAAAAGTCCTTCCCATTTTCTGAGAATTCTTAGGGGGTTGGAAGTGGACCGACTGTCTTTCTCTTCTTCTTTCTTACTTTTTTTGAAGTAATCAAGTATGTGCACCTATGTCAGTGTTTTGAAGTGGTTTCTCCCTCACGACTTCAGACACTTTCTATTGGTCAAAAGAGATTTGGTCCAAGGTCTTTTTAAAATGAAACAGTCTGCATTTTTCATACAGTGAGCACGCCTGGTTAATGGTAGACAGACTGGCATGTGTCAGATCCCTGGGACTGGGAGGCTGCTATTCTCCGTCATGACTTTCATAAAGCAATATGCTGAGTGAAGTGTGGGTGTACACATGTGCTTGGGGAAATTTTTTCCTACGTAGGAATCAATTATACAATTTGTACATTGATTCAATCCTCGCCTTTTGGCATACTATCAGAAGTTTCAGTATCAATCACAGTATTATGCACAAAGGGGATTCACCCAAAACATTCCTAGCCAGCCCTCTGAGGAGAAAAGTAAGTAATGGATACGATTTTCTTATTTAAAAGAAAAATCTAACAACATATATGTCACTTAGTTTATTTTATCCAAATTCCCAGAAAATATCCTGTCCGTGGAACTGCCCACTTCCATACTGTGTTCACATATGCGCCCATCAGATTAGAATTTGTTTTCCTTTATTAGACGTGCCAAAATACGCTATTGCTGTTAGGGTAAAGTTTTCTTGGAGTTTGATTATAGTAGTATAAGCTTGAAAGAGAAAATAAAACAGAAAATATTTATAAATGTGTATTCTTAAACTTCTAATAGAAAAACATAATACTGGCTATTCTGTAGTCTTTTATAGTGCACTAAAAACAGATCTGAGATCTAGCAAAATCTTATGTGCTTTAAACCAAGGACAAAATTTGCAATTACCTAAAAATATTGAAGCTTAAAGAAAAATTATTTCTAAGATTGCCCAATTGAAAAGGGACTATGATCAAAGATTCTTAGAGTTAGAAGAGTTCTTTTTTAGCCAAACAATAAGGGGGGGAGGGGGGAGGGGGGAACGGGAGAAATAGAAAGGAAACTTCTGAGATTAAAATGCCAGAATTCTAAGATGAAGAAAGTAAATTTCATGGAAAGGACATCAAAACATCAATGTGAAGTTATTAGCATTTGATATTTCTCAGTCTTGGAATGGGCATTTTCTCAATTTTTCTATTTTGAATGCTAAATTTTATAGATTTCTCAGAGGGAGCATTGCCTAAGTAATAGTTTTAGGCACTCACCCAGAAATCATCTAATTTTATCAAGGAAAGGTTGAGTTTCATTTCTGAAAAGCTATCTCTGTTTTCACATAATTTGGGTTTCTGCAACCTTTAATACATCTGTGATGTTACAAAGAGAAAATACAAGGTATTTTTGTAAGAACTCAGCCAGGCCCTAATAGATTAAGTTTATGTACACTGATAACCCAGGCCAGTCACCAGCGGCCAGTCTCGTCGGCACCACTGTAGTTTTAAAAAACAAGAAGCAGCAGATATGGATAACACTCTGAAACTCAGGATTTACAAGCACTTCTTTCAAAGCCATGAAATATGCTATTTCCCTAACATGTCTTTAAACACCCATGTCAATTTCCCTATTAATCCTAGATTCAAAGTACTAAATGGGTGGCCAGATGTCAACCCGTGCTAATACTCTCATTCATGTACATTTCTGTTTTGTCCGGATTTTGTTTTTGTTTTAAGGACTCCCTGAAACTGTCAATGTAATTTCTTCCGCTCCTCTTCTATCTGTAACCCAGTTTCCTTCCTTCCTCCCATCAGGAACAACTAGCCAGTTCACCAGCTGATTTCCGCCTGGCTTAGTTCAAGCCCAGTCCCACTTTCCGTTTTACTTGTGCTGTGGATCCTGGGCCTATGCGCCCTGCAGCCCAGCCCACCCCCCACCCCCACCCCCACTTCCCTGCTCCTTCTACATTGGATAGTGACCTTAAGCAGCCCCCATATCTGTTCCACTCAAGGTCTGTTCCCAAGAGTAAATCATGTACACCAATGCCACTTAGAGGATTTTCAGGACTTGAAGGCCAGTCAGGTGGCAGGCTCAGAGATCATTGTGGCTCACTCATGCACACTGGACATGTTTCTTGAGCATCGACCACACGAGTCACTGAGGATTCTAAATTCTAGTTTCCATGGATGAGGGATTCTGTATTGGAGAGTTAACTCTCTGGGGCTGTTCAGTGGAGGAATTCTGAGCCCAGAGTTTCTAATCCCAGCTCTGGATCTGATGAGACACTAGGCAAGCCTCTTTCCCACGTGCAGGCAGAATTGTTTCCTCACCTGTAAAATGTGGATGTGGGACCGGGATGGGGGAGGGGTTTCGCTATGGTCTTTTCCAAGTTCAGCATTTTTACTCCATAATCATGGGTCAAATATGGTAACCTATTGAGAGCCTCTGGGAGCTATCATGGAGAAGACTGAAAAGAGATAAAGAGTGAACTGTACTTGAGAGAATTCCTGAGTGCAGCTATAGGAATGGATCGCAATGTAGCTAGAAAACAAATGCCCCACCTTCTGTCACTGTTGGGATTTCAGCCTTATGGCCTTTGGTGGAACAGATGTTCCTGCGTGTTCTTACATATTGAGGGGTTCTTTTCTCTCTTCACTTCCTAGGCTGAAGCTGTCCAGGAGGAGGAGGACACCACTGTACATGAGGATGACCTTTCTGGCTCCATCAATGAACTCCCAGCGACTTTCGAATGCAGCGACAGCTTCAGCCTGGATATGACTGAGGCAGAGGAAAAGGGTGGCCAGGCCCTGGACCAGTTCACTGTGGCAAGGTAGAGAAGGCCTGGGCACTGGTGCACATGGCCCATGGGGTGCCTCTCTGTTACTCGGGTTGAATGTCACACTTGCACTGCTGGGACTTTGAGTCCAAACTGACATAGAACATCCACTTTCAGCGTAGGGCCTACATCCAACTAAAAAGGTACTCACTTAGGAACTCATAAAGCCACCGAGGAGCCTGGGGACAAGATTCAAGCTTGTAAGCTTTGCAAATAAGCAGAATTGGCAAACCTTGGAAATGAGGACTTCTTTCCATTTTGAGTTAAAGGACCAGAACAAGAGGGTCTTTACAAACTAAATACCTACTTTTTTTTTTTTAAGATTTTTTTTTTTTAATTGGGGAATTGGGGGATGGGAACAGACAAGTTGCTGTCCTTTTGTTCTTCAATCTAGTTGTGGAGGATGTTGCTTCACTGGCCCAAGTTGGCACCATCATTGCGCTCTTCCCGGGTGAGGCAGATCAGTTGCTGGCCTCTGGACAGCCGTTCACGCAGCTGCTGGCCCCTCACGCTGGCTGCTGGCTACACACAGTAGCCCATGGCAACCCACTGCAGCAGGGGCTGCAGCCCAGCTCCAGGTTGAGCTGTTGTTCAGCATCTTAGCTGTGGAGGGCAGTGTCACTGGCCCTCATATGTGGACTTGGAACCGGGGCCCTCTGGTGTCCCAAGCCAGCTCTTAACCAACGCGCCACTTGGCCGGCCCAGGACCTCACTTTTGACACACCCATTTTCATTTCTTCCAGCTTCGGGGAAGGTGACAGGGGGGTCTCCCCTCCGCCCTCGCCCTTCTTCTCTGCCATCCTTGCTGCGTTCCAGCCCGCTGCCTGTGACGACGCGGAGGAAGCCTGGCGAAGCCACATCAACCAGCTCATGTGCGACTCAGACGGCTCCTGCGCGGTGTACACGTTCCACGTGTTCTCCTCCCTGTTTAAGGTGCGGTGCCTGCGAGGCCGGGGGCTCAGTCTCCTGGGAGCCTGGAGCTTCTCCTTTTGGAAGAGGGCTGCCTGTCAGCTCTGGGCTCATACTGTTTTCTTCTCCAAACGCCTCTCCCGCTCTGACTTCATCCTTTCTTCTGTTCAATCTTCTCAATCTACTACTGTGAAGACGTTACCCTCAAGTGACTTAGGCTGCCATGATGCCCCATGCACGTCTGCCGTTCTGGCCTCATTGACGCCATGAATCAGCACCATTAAGTGCAGTCTCTGCCAAGCCTCTCCTCCTTCTGCTTGCCTACGAAATCTCTCCTGCATCTCTTTTTTTCTTCATTATTTGTTTTTCCTTTCCTTGTCTTTAATCTCCCCCCCCCCCACGTCCCACGAAATCCTTAAACAAGCCAGCTGTAAGCTAGGAACACTTGCTTACTCCCCCTAGCGGCATCTAAACAGTTCAAAGGTCATCTTTTTGTTTGCTTCCCCTGCGTGAACCACAGCCGGGCTAGCTCCATACAGGGTCGTGCAAACTGGAAACCAATGTCACCCTCACACACACTCAGAGGTTTGCAGTACCGGGTGTGGCCAGCAGATGGCAGGCTGGCTTTCAGCCCTCAGCCCTGCACGCGGGTGGGGCACGTTGCACACACAGCTCCATGTAGCTTTCTCCTGTGTGGATACCTTCAGATTTCTATTTATCCCCAAGCCCATTTAACTACAGAACTAGAAAGATGAAGAGAATTCAGCTTCCGATTGGTGGTTAAAAGTTGATTTGTATACTTGCTTGTCTTTGGTCATATAAATTCCTGTCTGTTTCTTTCTGTGTCATGCTCTGAACTTTTACTGTCCAAATGTCATCAAATGTTGGTGGGGCTGGGAGACAGCAAAGAAGAGAGAAATATGCTGTGTTAGGAAGAAATCAAAGGTCTTCAGCATCATGGGAATTAACTGGCCCTGTGTGCTGTTTTTGAAGCAGATATTGACTGAAAATGGCACTGCTGGGAATAATACTTGGCCTGAAGCTGAGGTTATAGGTGAAGATGTACTGATATGGAAACATGGTTACCTTATAGTTTAAGAGAAAACTAGTTTTAAGAAGAATATGTAAGAACACTGCTCCTTATTCTTTTTAATGCCTAGAAAATAGTGATGATGCTACACTAGCATTTCATTGTCATTTACTCTCAGTCATTAGATTATGGGTATCTTTTATTTTCTTCTTTTTACTTTCTTCCAAGTTCCTATTTTCCTATAATGAAAATGCTTTAAGTATTTTCAAAAAAGCATTTTACTAAACTTTTCTTTTAATAATGCAGAAAATGGAACTGCCACTGATAATACAAGTGGAAAAAATAGAAAAGAACAACGTAGTTCCAACTTTGAATAGATTTGAATGGTGGGTGAATAAATGGACAGACAAGTTAGAACCCTGTAGGACTTCTTTAGAGGTGGAGTTCTGTTGAGTATATTGTGACAGAGGGACAATGACTTGGTTGGACTTGGTTGGCCCTCTACTCACCTTCAGGAATAGCCATGGCAGACGGGAAAGGCAGGAAAATGAGGAATTATATAAAAAGTGAAAAATGAAAACACTGGGGTCATCTGCCTTATAATTTCAAATTCAGGAAGCTTTCATTGAGTTAATATAAAAGTAAACTGTTTTTCAGCTTCAAGGCCCTTCTTATGACCCATTTTGGGAAAATGAGAGACCAACAGGACTAAGAGCCTGGGTTCTCCCTAAGTTTATTTGTGCTGCTCTCTCTCAAGGTTTTCAATTTACTTTTAGTGAAACCTGTTAGAAGGTTGAATGGATGAACTAAGGTTGTGTCTGGGATTAACTGGCGGCTGGAGGGGCTATCAGGCTGAAGACAAAACTATTGGCTGCTGAAAGATAAAAATTCCAGAAGCACTCTAACATTAAACCAGGTTGAAATTTAAGAATAAACTACCAGGAAGCTACCATTTGAGGTCAATTTCATTGTTAAGGATTCAGGAGCATTTTCTTATTTAGAATGTTCTAAAGTCTATTTTTAAATAATGGTTAATAGTGCATATTTAAGTTTGGCTGTTGTAGTAATTTTTTCTTACCATAGCTACTAGAGTATTCATACTCAATTTTGTAGTCCTGAGCAATACTTTTCCCTCTACATAGAGGGGTCATCTCCTCTTGTCCCTCAACTGTCCTCCCAATTACATGCAAGTCCCATATAGGGTGTCACTTCAGCAAGTGAAGCCTTCCTTTACTCCTCTCTCCTTTCCCCCATCCCCTGGAGTCCCCAGCACACTGCAGTTGCATCTGTCACACTTTGTCACACTGTTAGAATTACTTCAGTGTCTGTCTACCCTGGAGAGGGCAGGTACCAGGGTCTTACCTTGACTCCCTGGCAGCCAGCACCCCTGCTAACACAAAATAGGTGCTCAGTATATCTAGGAAGAATGAATGGAAAGCTTTGTTCATGAAATCTTAAATATACAGCGTCTGACTCAGTGCCAGTGGACCCACAAGTTGAAACATGAGCTGGGAGGTGGGGCTGGGCCCTGGAGGACACATTTGAGTTTGGATTTTTTTCCCATCAGTGTATTAGATCAATCCCAGAGCTTATCTGCAATGATATAATAATAATACGAATGTGTGCTTCCTGATTGGGTTTTTAATACTACATTTAGCCTTAAGAACTTTCTCAGATGCCAAGTGATTGAGAGCAATAATAGTAGCAAAGGAGGTATTACTAAAACACACTGAAAACAAAATACATTTCAGACATGTAGTCTATTCATCTCTTGCCATGTCCTCACCATGTCTGCTTACTATTTTCCAACCTTTTCCTGTGAGTCTGAACACCATAGTCCTCTGTATTTGGGTGGATTTTGGAAGGGGGAGAGAGGAGGTAATTACAAAAATAATTTGGTTTTAGAAACAAGGAAACGGTTTCTAATGACCTAGCATGGACATGTTTCTGAGTGTCTGGGTCACTCTATTTCCTTCCTGATGCTCCTGTGTTACAATACCATCATGGTATTGCACAAAGCCACCAGATTACAGGATGTGTTCATATGGAAGTCAGGGAGGACAAAACTGAGTTCATGTCCCTTAAATATCACCTGCCTTTCTATGTGGCTCTAATGTCCCTGGAAGATCTAGCTTCTCAGTAGAATAAAAAATAAACTCAGACCTCACCTTACCCATAGGTAAGATAGAAATAACCCCAAACTGTTTGGGGGACTTAATCCCTCTCCCAGCTCTGCCACTTGACTGTGTGACACTAGTGGCATATCCCGTTCCTTTCAGCTATAACATTGTCGGGGTTTGGGAGTTTTGTTTGTTTGCGTGTAAAAGTAAAGACGTATGTTATGCTTTATACCAAGATTCTCAGATATAAAAAATAAATACTGTGCAACATGGTTGGCCTTTGTCTAGCATAGCTTACAAAGAACTTGCTGCAGTTTGGGGACATGCTAAGTCCCCAACCACAGGGCAGGGCGGATTTCTCATGCATGAGATTCTAGAACTCAACAGGCAGGACATCTCTTTGGGGAAAGCCAATGCAAGGGCTGGAATCTTTCTGATTGAATATTTTATTATTTTGGTTAAGGATCTGTGTTGGGCATTTGGGGGCTAAAAATGTTCTCATTTGGGCACTGACCCGGGCACAGTGAACCATACTCCGCCTGACTTTGGTTTGTCCTCAGGCAGACACCGGAACTTTCAAGTGTTACAGATTTCAGGAGGAATATGAACTGTATGACCCCAAGGGAGTCACTGAACCTCTCTTAACCCTATTTCGTCACCTGCTTGTGAGGATTAATGGGTTGATGTATAAAAGCCATAGGACAGTTAGACCCCTGATCTGATGTGCTCTCTGGGGACATATTCTAGGTCCCACGTAGCATTTACTCTCATTCTTCAGAAGCTCAAATGGCACATTTCAGGGCTTTGTCTCAGGAAGCTGTAGCCCTGGATCACAAAAAGGGGTTCCATCTCGGAACCCTTTTTTGTCTCTCACATTGAAGTAACCTTAGTAACTTCTCACTGATGTGACAGACACACTGAGAGGACTCAGCTGTTGATGAATACTGCCCATCAGCAAAAATAAAAGCTGCATTTAAATAATTATATCAGCACACACACGCTGGGAAATGACATTGTAGGAAGATACTGCTCACTGCGTGATTATTTCGGGCAAATATTCACTCTACTCACATCCCTCCCCCACTACCCCTCCCCCACCCACACACACACACATTGAGGACTTATGCTCATTTGGTGTTGTTTTTATAAAGATTAAAAAATTGTTTTTTCTAATCTCTAAATTTAAGCTTGGCCTTTACAAACGGGAACTATTTTGCCTTCCAGAATATTCAGAAAAGGTTCTGCTTCCTGACCTGTGATGCGGCCAGTTACCTTGGAGACAACCTGCGGGGGATAGGCTCCAAATTCGTCAGCTCCTCCCAGATGCTCACGTCCTGCTCCGAGTGCCCCACCCTGTTTGTGGACGCCGAGACCGTGAGTGTCCCAGCCTGCGGTGGCAGCCGGCGCCTGCCCAGCTGTGGGGTGGACTTCTGGGAAGCTCGTGTTGTGGTGTGTTTGAGAGACACTCATGTTTGTGAGCAGTGCTGGGTTGGGATGTGACCCCCACAGGCCGCAGTGGGCACAGTAAGGATGACACCGTGCCTGCCCAGGCCAAGGCAAGTCATCTCAGAGAATGGGAGAAAAGCCACCCCTGTGCTCCCGTGTCCTTGGCCCCTCTCTCTGATGACTGACAGCTGTATGGTGAGCCCACCCTCCCCGGCTGACCTAGCCAGTGCCCATGATGCCAGGCTGCCAGCCAGGTGGGCCTCTGGAGGAAACATGTCATCATAATCACCACCCCCAAGTCTCAGTGAGACACTAACTGCCCTCTGGCTGCAAATGATGAGTTTCAAAGGTGATTAACATGTTAAGCGCCATGTCAGTCACCGGTGACTGACACTATACTTTCCATTCGGACCGGGTCAGTCATTGGTGACTAATGATATACAATTTAAAAAATTATATTCTTCTATTAGGAAAACTAATTTCATTAGAATCGCTTTCACACGTTTCTTCTACCAACATTGTCACTGTTACAGGTAAAGAAAAAATTTTTAAACTGTACTGGAACACGAACCACAGACAACTGATTGAAGAGAAAGCATATCGGTGAAATCAGATATCGTGGGCTAAACGGAAAGGAAGACAAAACAGGCTTGGCGCTTAACATGTTAAACATTCTCTGGCTGACTGTTGAGTCCTGACTTTATGAATATAGCTCTAACCCTGAAAGACTAGAGACTCCTTTGAGGGTAGGGGTGTGTTACCACCCGTAGGCCCCCATGGATCACACAACTACCTCACATGCCCAGTGACTGCCAAGGTTTGAAACCAATGGTAATGTGCTTTGATTTTAAGTCTCTGAAGAGTCAGACTTTCCAAAAACTTGTTTAGTGATTGGCTGTCTGGCAGCAAGGTATATGAGATGTGACAATTAATTTCACGAACTTTATTGCAACCATGTTGCTAACCTTTCTTGATATCAGAGGGATTATTCATTTTGAATTTGTACCAACTGGATAAACAGTTAACCAAGTTTACTATTTGGAAGTGCTGAAAATGTTGCGTGAAAAAGTTAGACAACCTGAACTTTTCACCAACAATTCATGGCTCTTGCATCACGACAATGCACGAGCTCACACGGCACTGTCTGTGAGGGAGGTTTTAGCCAGTAAACAACTGTATTGGAACACCCTCCCTACTCACCTGTTCTGGCCCCCAGTGACTTCTTTCTTTACCCGAAGATAAAGGAAATATTGAAAGGAAGACATTTTGATGATATTCAGGACATCAAGGGTAATATGACAACAGCTCTGATGGCCATACCAGAAAATGAGTTCCAAATTTGCTTTGAAGGGTAGACTAGGTGATGGCATCAGTGCATAGCTTCCCAAGGGGAGTGCTTCAAAGGTGACAGTAGTGAGATTCAGCAATGAGGTATGTAGCACTTTTTCTAGGGTGAGATCGTTAACTTAATTGTCAGACCTCGTACAACCTGCAAAATCATTCTATCTTAAATGACAAAGTACAGATTAAGTACAAAATCAGTTTGAAAGTCTTTTTGGATGTCTGTCTTCACACTACTGGGAGTATTACTCGATGAAGATACTAGTGTTCATGCATATCTTAATGTGCAGTACTTGTTAGATTTTTCTGTCTGCAGTGATATGGGCAAAATGGATATTTCCATAGGATATTTGGGTTAGCAAGCTAGCATACAATTACAACTGATAGTGGGGAAAAACCCACAAATTGCACAACTTGTGAAAATGGATAACACTGCCCCTAACTTTACCTCACTCCTAAAGATACTTCTCTTTTCTATCTGTGTAGCCATGCCTTTTCCGGGTGTCTCTCTAGTTGTTTTAACAGTTATTTTCCTGTCTTTAGCTCCTTTCTTGTGGACTTCTGGACAAGCTCAAGTTCAGTGTTTTAGAACTGCAAGAGTATCTGGATACCTACAACAACAGAAAAGAGGCCACTCTCTCAGTAAGCTTTGTGTTTCTGTGTGTCTCATTCAGTTAAACCCGAATGACCCACCACTTGGAACCCCTTGGGAGGTTGTCACTACCCTAAGAGAAATGCCTCTGGGAGAAGACAGACTTCACCTATTCCTGTTAGGGATTACACGCCCCACTTAATGGAGGTAGAGCTGTCAATGGTGTGAATTACATGAAAATAACATCTACAAAGGAAAACATTTTCAGCTTTCATGTTTAGCCCCATAACTTCCCAACCAAGAAATTGGGAAAGCTGGGTGTTTGCTTGATGTCTCTTATCAGTGTTATAACTTTTCTTTTCACAGAGATTTAAAATTGTTAATTACTTCCTTCCACTGTTAGCCTCACCCACAGCGAGCTAAGATGGATCGCATCTCTGTCCTCCTAACCACTCTGGGGAGCTGTTTCTGCCTGTCCTTCCTCTTCTCCTGGCCTCAGCTCCTGCTCTTTACTCTTTTCTTCTAGATCTACATTGAAACATGTTAGAAGTGAGCCCCAAACCCCTGATTTATAACAAATAACTGTGTAATATCTATGATGCACTTCCTATAATATGCTAGGCAATATAGAAAGGGCATGGATTTTGAAGTCAGCTGGACTTTGGTTTAAACCACAGCTCAGCTACATAAGGATTAGTGACCTTGGATAAGGTACTTACCTCCTCTCATCTCGAATGGATCATCTATAAGACAGTGATAATTAACTTGCAGAATTTTTGTAAGAGTATAACAATTATAAACAATCCTAGCAGCTGTCATTTCCTAAATTCTTTGTGTGTCCACCAACCTGATAAGAGTGAAATCTCTTACATTAAATCATGTAATGGTCACAACCCCCCTGGAAGTTGCTATCATTGTCCTCATTACTAGGGGGGGAAAGAATGGTATTGAAACTACTGCACAATATTGCCTTTAAATAGAAATAATACATGGAAACTGCCTGGCATAGTGCCTCAGACATGGAAGACATTCACAGTAACGTTACTGGTTTTTGCTATTGTTAGTGACCTTCTCGTGACCTGTCCAATGGCAAGAGTTCTGACATTCTGTAACAATTCCCATTGTCTTCTGCTCTGTAGCTCTTTACCTGCCATTGCTATCCAGCTTCTCACTCATGAGTTAAGAAAAGTAATCCTTTCATTCTGGGTGGTGAATGAACCAGTCTTCTGTGTCAGGTGTGAATTTCAGTTCTATGCTTGTTGTTTTCTGCCCAAAGGTCCCTTTTCACATCTGGATTAGTTACTATCCAGATGCTTAAGACTGGCAGGATCTCTAACTAACTACGATAATAGCCTTTCTGACACTGAAGTAGACTTGCCCCTGCCCCAGAAGCCGTCTCCACATGACACAGCAGTATGTGTGGCATGAGTCAGGTTGCACTGTCCAGAATCACCCAGCCTGTGAGGAAGTGTTGGACCTCTCACCCAGTTTCAATCATATGAAAGGTTTCTAATATATATGAATTTGATTTAATTTATACATAAATTAGGAATGGTCTGGAGAAACCATTCTTCAGAGTGATGTATCACAATGTTGAAATTATATTTTTAAATGAACATCATTGAACCCACATAAACATATTTTAATTTCAAATAGTTCATCTTTAACCAAACAGAATGATTTTTCAAGAAGCCATTACAGAAAAATTTTATTTTGATTAGAAACTTAATTTTCTCTGACAGAATTGATGATAAAATGTTCTCGGGATGTAACTGAATTTACTTATATCTATGTCTTTTTCTGACATCAGTGGCTTGCAAATTGTAAGGCAACATTTGCTGGAGGATCAAGAGATGGAGTAATTACCTGTCAACCAGGGGATTCAGAAGAAAAGGTAAAAAAAGCCTGTTAGAATTTATCTTTCCTGTGCTCTGACATTGTGTGTTGGTTTTTCTCATGAGACTTGAGAAGGGAGAGGCGGAAGGAGTCACCCATGCAAACCAATAGTGTAAAACAGAGTGACCTTCCAGCCATGCATGACCGTGTGTTGAGCGATTTGGGGGCGGGGAAGGGGTCTTTTTAGAAAAGTAGAGGCATAAAAATAACCTTTTTGATGGACATTGTCTAACTGTACTAACACTTCCTAATAAATCTATTCTTCATTCAAGATATAAACCAAATTTCATTAGTTCTTCACTAAATTCCTTAGTTCCTTCAATAAAGAGTTTTTGTTGACCTTTCGGCAATAACTCTTATTTTTCAATTAACATTCGATATTATATTAGTTTCAGCTGTACAGCATAGTGATTAGACATTTATATCTCACAAGACAATCCTCCCAACAAGTCTAGTACTCACCTGGCACTATACAGTTATTAAAATATTGACTATATTCCCTATGCCATAATTTACATCCCAAGGACTATTTTGTAACTACCAATTTGTACTTCTTAATCCCTTTTCCTTTTTCACCCATCCATGTAGCCTCCTCCCCATGTGACAACCATCAGTTTGTTCCATGTATCTATGAGCTTGTTACTGCTTTGTTTGTAAGTTTATTTAGCTTTTTGGATTCCACATATAAGTGAGATCATATGGTATTTGTTTTTCTCTATCTGACTTATTTCACTTAGCATAATAGTCTCTAGGTCCATCCATGTTGTTGCAGATGGAAAGATTTTATTCTTTTTTATGGCTGACTAATATTCCATTGTATATATGTACCACCGCTTCTTTATCCAATCATCTATTGATGGACACTTGGGTTTCTTCCATATCTTGGCTATTGTGAATAGCACTGCAGTGAACAATAGGGTGCATATATCTTTTTTAATTACTGCTTTGGATTTCTTTGGATAAATACCCAGAAGTGAAACTGCTGGGTCACAAGGTAGTTCTATTTTTCATTTTTTGAGGAACCTCCGTACTGTTTTCCATAGTGACTGCACCAATTTGCAATCCCACCAACAGTGCACAAGGGTTCCCTTTTCTTTGCACCCTCGCCAACACTTTTTGTTTGTTGATTTTATTGATGATAGCCATTCTGACTGGTGTGAGATGGTATTTCATTATGGTTTTAATTAGCATTTCCCTGATGATTAGTGATGTTGATCATCTTTTCATATATCTGTTGGCCATTTGTATGTCCTCTTTAGAGAAATGTCTATTCAGGTCCTCTGCCCATTTTTTAATCGCATTGTTTGTTGTTTTGGTGTTAAGTTGTATGAATTACTTATATACAGAGGGTGCCAAAAAAATGTGTACACATTTTAAGAAAGGGAAAAAACTGTATTAAAATTTTAATACTCAATGTATACTGATAACAAATGATACAAGTCACATTTGACTTCTGCAATTACAAGAGGTGCTCAAAGTAGTTACCATCGGTGTCCAGATACTTCTGATTACAACGAACTACTGCTTGAGCAACATTGACCAAAGTGTCCACGCGTATATTTTTTTTTGGCACCCCCGGTATTTTAGGTATTGATCCCTTATCAATGTATCATTGGGAAATATCTTTTCCCACTTAATAGGTTCTTTACATTTTGCCAGTGGTTTCTTTTGCTGTGCGAAAACTTTTAATTTTGATGCAGTCTCTTTTGTTTAATTTTCCTTTTGTTTCCCTTGCCTGAGGAGACATATTAAAAAAAAAAAAACACTACTAAGAGCGATGTTAAAGAATTTACTGCCTTTGTTTTCTTCCAGGAGTTTGTGGTTTGGTGTCTTACATTTAAGTCTTTAATCCATTTTGAGTTTATTCTTGTATAAGGTGTAAGAAAGTGATCTAGTTTCATTCTTTTGCAAGGATCTGTCCAGTTTTCCCAACACCATTTATTGAATAGAGTGCCTTTACCCCACTGTATGTTCTAGCCTCCTTTGTCATAGATTAATTGATCATACAGGTGTAGGTTTGTTTCTGGGCTTGCTACTCTGTTCCTTTGATCTACATGTCTGTTTTTATGCCAGTACCATGCTGTTTTGATTACTATAGCTTTGCAGTATAGTTTGATATCAGGTAGTGTGATACCTCCAATTTTGCAGAGGCTGACCCCACGGAGTGGGAGTTACTTTAGTAGGGCTCTAGTGCTAGTTGAGTCTGCCCTTTAGCGTGTCGCTTATGGAGTTGGTTATGTGGTGCTCTGGTGTGGTCTGAAGCCAACCACCAGGTATGTTGATTATAGAGCCTCCTGGGAGGGGCTTCAGTACAGGCCAAGGTCAGCTGCTGCTTCTGCCCAGCTTGTGGCCACAGGGTAGGAGGTAAAATGTGATCTGCAGGTGATTGCCACTGTGCTGGACTTGGAGGCACTTGGGAGAGGCTAAGCTGTGAAGTGAGGCTGGGTGCCACTAGTGCCAGGCTTGGGACCCTTTGGTGGGCACCACAATGTGCCAGGATGTGGCAGCTTAGTTGAAGCTATGTTTTAAGCCAAGGCTGGCTGCTGCTTATGCCAGCCTTGGGACCACCTTATGAGTATTACAATGCATGTTTCAGACTGATCAATGCTTGTGCCATTGTTGGGGTTGCTTTGCAAGAGGTACAGAGCACACCAAGGCCTGATGCTGTTTGGGTTTTTGGACCTTTGAGAGATTTGGGGAAAGTCCACAGTGTGAGACAAGGCAGGCCACTTGTATGGAAAAGCTACTGGAAGAGGTTCATGCAGGGTTCATGAGTTGGGTGGGGTGGGGTCTCAGGGAATCACCAGGGAGGGACAAACGGTGTTAGCCAGATTAATGGAGGGCTCAGATTTGGCGCCCCTTCTGTGCTGGACCAGCTGTGTAGGAGCAATGGCACCTGCCAGTCCTTCTATTCCTGGAGAAAGGTGCCCTGACTCCTGCCCCTCTAGCCCTCACCCCAAAGTTAGTCAACTCAGTTCCTCCCCACATGTCCCTGCACTTTTCAAGCTGCTGTCCCTGTGATGGAGCTCAGAGCGAGTGAGTGTGTGAGCAAGCAAGTCTATGTGTGGGCCCCTCAAAACAAGTACTTCAGTGTCCAGCTGCCCTCCATCTCACTTAGCCACCATCTCCACTGGTTTTCACAGCCAGAAACTATGGGGAATTCTCTTCCTGGCACTGGAACCCTGAGCTGGGGAGCCTGGTGTGGGGCTGGGACCCCTCGCTCCTCCAGGGATCTCTGCAGCCTAGATATCCCTCCTGATTTTTAACTGCCACATGGGTGTGTGGGACCAGCTTGCTCCACATCTCCACTCTTCCTACCAGTCTAAACATGGCTTCTTCTTTATATTCTCAGTTATAGGAATTCTGTTCCGCTAGTCTTCAGGTGGTTCTCAAATGATGGTTGTGATATAATTTAGCTGTAATTTTGAGGTGATCATTGGAGGAGGCTAACACAGCATTTACCTGCTCTGCCATCTTGACCAGAAGTCTTTAGTCACTCTCTTTTCTTATTTTTAGACTGCATTTATTCACTCATTCATTTATATGTGGCAACTCTGTCAGCATTATAATAAATTTAAAGGCTTGAGAATGTAAACATGGAAAGAAGAAACTAATATTTTTCCAGCACTGAGGGTGCCAAAAAAAATGTATGCAAGTGGACACTGGTCAACGTTGCTCAAGCAGTAATTCACCATAATCAGAAGTGCCTGGATGCTGATCGTAACCACTTTGAGAAACTCTTGTAATTGCAGAAGTCAAACGTGACTTGTATTCATCTTTTGTTATCGGTATATATTGAGATTACAATTTTAATAGTTTTTTCGTTTTTTTAAATGTATATACATTTTTTGGCACCCTCTGTATAATCTCATTTGATCTTATACAACAATCCTTTGAAGGGTTTTTCCAATTTTCCAAATAGGAAAACTGAAGCAAAGGAGCTGACTATAAAGGCAATAGTGTTTCCACTTGTACATGCTTTCTCTTAGTTTTGGAGGCAAAACATACACACACACACACAAAAAAAAGCTAGAGACTGATTTCTAGCATACATCTAAATGTCTACTACAGTTTTAGGAATCTGCTTCAAACACCCAGAAATGATAAGAGTGGGACTTGTTAGGAATAGATCAATAGGAGGGCAGAGTCTCAGTCTGATGTTTCCAGCGTTTTTTGGAAAACAAGCAAGCTTTCATCCCATTGTTAGTGTTAACTCAGTGATTCAGAATTTTCCTAAGGGGCTTATGGACACAGAGGTGACCAGAGAACTCAGACAATGAAAATGTCTTAAAGAAGATGCTTTCAGTCCTTTGTATGAGACAATTCTGAGGTCTGAAGCTGGTCTGGAAAGCAATCTGTGTACCACCTAAAGAGAGGCTTGCTGTCCTAGTAAGTCAGACAGGGCTGAGTGGTTTGTTAAAATCATCTGGATATTTGATTAAATTCTCTGTTCTAATTTGTTAGTAGTCTGCAGAAGTAGTTTGGCCATTGTGCATGAAGCTTAAACCACACACTCTCTACACCAGCCTTAACTGAACACCTGCTGAACTTGAGGTATAGCTAGGCACAATGAGGTGTGTAAAAGGAGGAAGACTTGGTTCCCATCACAGGTAATACTCATACAAAGATTAAATGAGCTATGAGAGCAAATGGGGGGAAATCTTTACATACTAAAGGTTTGCCTTGAGGATAAATGCTAGTGTCACTCCATTTAAATACTGATCTTATGTCCAGAGTTGATGGAGATATTGTGTTGGTTTTTAGAGCTACCATTTGGCTTCCATCCCAAAGCAAAACCCAACTAATATTTGACCTCAGAGCACTGCTTATCTTCAAGTGATTCTCTTCAACTCTTCTTTTAGTCAGATTCTGACTTCTGGGATAGTTTGATGTTGCCAATTATTCTGAGCATCCTTTGCATGGGGACAAGTAGAATGTGAATAGGAAGCGAACTTATAACTTGCAGAACCTGGACATAAATTGCAAAGTAAACATATGAATAAGTATTATACATGTGTATTTTATTTTAGAGAAGTGTGTCCTTATGAAAGGATTAATTCCTCCCTTACTTAACCCAGCAAAGTAAATTCTTGAACAGTTAAAGCTGTCAGCCTTCCAGAGATGGTGACAATGTGCAAAGAGGCATATGAAGTCTCCGCAGCCCTGAGCCCTGTCCAGTCTGGTCTGGACTGTCCCAGAAGCTGGTTTCTATTCATTCCTAACAGGTGATATAATTGAGAAGTGGCTGTGGACTTGTTTGTGGAAGAGAATCAAATTCTTGGCTGGGTGCTGAATATTTTTTAGCTTCTCTTCTGGTCTTAATGTGAAGTTGTAGATACACATCAAATTAATGGAGAAAGGTTATGCTGGTGACATGCAAGCTATCACCAATTAACACACATGTTTTATTAAGCTTGTACAGTGTTTTTCAAATTGACCTGACATTTAAAAATTAAAACTGTTTACACATCCACCAAAAACAGTGTTCTTAGTGTCTATGAAAGAAGCGCCCGCACCCCGGGGCAGCATTCCTAAGTGAACACAGTAAGTTGGGCTGGTACCCGCTGCCCCTGTGCTCTGCTCGCAGCTCCCTCTGCACACTGACTTCCTAACACTGACGGCAGGAGCTTTGCACTGTTGTTTTCCTTAGAATTGAAAAATGTGTCTGTGTAGCCAAGGCCCCAAAATGGGGAAGGGAAAGCTAGATAGAGAGGGTCATGTGTGTCAAGGAAAATGGGCCGCCTGGTCACACCCTCTGAGAGTTATTTGTTCCACTGTGAGAAACACCTGTGTGTGTGTGAGACGCGAGCAGCTGTCTGCTAACATGCTTACTCAGGGCTGTGTGAGAGGAGACTGCTCACTGCTCACTGCATGTACACAACAGTGTTTCTAAGAAAAGTGTTTCTAATACTAGGGAAGTTTTTTATTAAAGTTGTCATACAATATTCATTTCCAATGCAAAACATAATGATTCAACATTCGTATACCTTGTGATATGCTCACTCCACTGAGTCTAGTACCCATCTGTGGCCATGTGAGGTTATCACACTGTTATTGACTATATTCCCCTTCACTTGTCACCCATCCCGCCTCCCCACCCTTCCCTCTGGCAACCATCAATTTGTTCTTTCTTTCTGAGTCTTTTCTTGTTCTGATTTTTTTTAATGCCACATATAAGTGAAAGCATATGGTATTTGTCTTTCTCTGACTTATTTCACTTAGCATAATATCCTCAAAGTCCATTCATGTTGTGGCAAATGGCAAGATTTTGTGTGTGTGTGTGTGTGTGTGTGTGTGTATCTGTCTGTCTGTCTGTCTGTCTGAATAATATTCCATTGTATACATGTACCACCTCTTCTTTATCCAATCATCTATTGATGAGCACTTTGGTTGCATCCATATTTTGGCTATCGTATATAATGCTGCAGTGAACATAGGGGTGCATGTATCTTTTCGAATTAGTGTTTTGGATTTTTTTGGATAAATAACCAGAAGTGGAATTGCTGGGTCAGAAGGTAATTCTATTTTTAGTTTTTTGAGGAACCTCCATACTGATTTCCATAGTGGCTGCACCAATTTGCAATCCCACCAACAGTGCACCAGAGTTTCCTTTTCTCCACATCATCAACCCATGTTGCTTGTTGCTTTATTGATGATAGCCATTCTGACCAGAGCGAGGTGGTATCTCATTGTGGTTTTTATTTGCATTTCTCTGATGGTTAGTGATGTTTAGCATCTTTGCTTATGTCTGTTGGCCATCTGTATGTCCTCTTTGGAGAAGTGTCTATTCATGTTTTCTGCCCATTTTTTTATTGTTAATATTTTTGTTATTGAGTTATATTAGTTCCTCATATACTTTGGATAGCAACTCCTTATCAGGTATATAATGTTTTAATATATTCTCATTCAGTAGGTTTTTTTGTTTTGTTTTGTTGATGGTTTCTTTGCTGTACAGAAACTTTTTAGTTTGATGAAGTCCCATTTATTTTTGGTTTTGTTTCCCTTGCTCAAGGGAACATATCCAAAAAGAGATCATTAAGACTAATGTCAAATAGTTTACTACCTATGTTTTCTTCTAAGAGTTTATGGTCTTACACTTAAGTTTTTAATCTTCATTTTTTATTTATATCTGTTTAGTTTTCCCAACAACACTTATTAAAGAAACTGTCACTTTTCCATTGTGTATTCCAGCCTCCTTTGTCATAGATTAAATGACCATATAGGTGTGAGTTTACTTCTGGGCTCTCTATTTGGTACCATTGATCTAGGTGTCTGTTTTTATGCCAATACCATGCTGTTCTGATTACTATGGGCTTGTAGTATAGTTTGATATCAGGTAGTGTGATACCTCAATGTTTGCTCTTCTTTCTCAAGATTGCTTTGCTATTCGGGGTCTTTGTGGTTCCATATAAATTTTAGGATTATGTCTTCCAGTTCTGTGAAAAATGCCCTTGGTATTTTGACAGGGATTGCACTGAATCTGTTGCTTTGGTTAGTATGGCCATTTTATGCCATAATCCTTCCAGTACCTGAGCACAGTATATCCTTCCACTCATTTCTGTCTTATTCAGTTTCTTTATTCAATATCTTATAATTTGCAGTGTACAGGTCTTTCGCCTCTTTGGTTAAATTTATTCCTAGGTATTTTATTCTTTTGATGCAATTGTAAATAGGATTATTTTCTTAATTTCTCCTTCTGATCATCATTATTAGTGTATAAAACTGTGACAGATTTCAGTATATTAATTTTGTATCCTGCGTCTTTACTGAATTCACTTATTAATTCTATTAATTTTTGGTGATCCTTTACGGTTTTCTATATGTAGTATCATGTCATCTGAAAATAGTGACAGTTTTACTTCTTCCTTTCCAATCTGGATGCCTTTTCTTTTTATTGTCTCCTTGCTGTGGCTAGGAATTCCAGTACTATATTGACTAACAGTGGTGAGAGTGTGCATCCTTGCCTGTTCCTGATCTTAGAGGAAAATCTTTCAGCTTTTCACGATTTAGTATGATGTTAGCTGTGGGCTTGTCACATATAGCCTTTATCATTTTGAGGTAAGTTCCTTCTATACCCACTTGGTTGAGAGTTTTTATGATAAATGGATGTTGAATTTTGTCAAATGCTTTTCTGCATCTATTGAGACTATCATATGAGTTTTATCCTTAGGTTTGTTGATGTGATGTATCACGTTAATTGATTTGTGGATATTGAACCATCCTTCCATCCCACTGGGGCATGGTGTATAATCTTTTGAGTGTATTTTTGAAATTCGGTTTGCTCATATTTTGTTGAAAATGGTTGCATCTGTCTTCATCAGAGATATTGAACTATGATTCTGTTTTTGTAGTGTCTTTGTTGGCTTGGGTATCAGGTTAATGCAGGCGTCATAGAGTGAGTTTGGAAGCACTGTCTGTCTTCAATTTTTGGAATACTTTGAGAAAGATAGGTATTAATTCCTCTTAAAAGGTTAAGTAGAAGTCACCTGTGAAGCTGTCTGGTCCTGCGCTTCTGTTTGTTGGGAGTTTTTTGATTACTGCTTCAATTTCATTGCTAATAATCGGTCTGTTCAGATTTTCTGTTCCTTCCTGGTTTAGTCTCAGAAGGGTGTATGTTTCTAGAAATTTACCCATTTCTTCTAGATTGTGCAATGTGTTGCCATATAGTTGTTCATAGATTTCTTTAATGATCCTTGTATTTCTTTGATGTCAGTTGTAATCTCTCCTCCTCATTTCCGATTTTATTTAGGCTCTCTCTTGTTCTTATTGAGTAGGGCTAGAGGTTTATCAATTTTATTTATCCTTTGAAAGAACTAGTTTCATTGATTGTTTGTACTTTTAATTCTCTATTTTGTTTATTTCTGCTTTGATCTTTAGTATTTCCTTCCTTGTACTTACTTTGGTTTGTTTGTTCTTTTCTAGTTCCTTGAGGTGTAAAGTTATAGTGTCTCTGGGATTTTTCCTATTTCTTGAGGTAGGCCTGTATAGCTATGAGCTTCCCTCTTAGAACTGCTTTAGCTGCATCCCATAGATTTTGGAGAGTTGTGTTTTTTTCATTTGTCTCAAAGAAATTTTTTCTTTCCTGTTCAGTTTCCACTTTGATCCACTGGTTGTATAGAAGCAAGTTTAATCTCCACATATGTATTTTTTTTCCAGTGCTCTTCCTGAAGTTCATTTCTAGTTTCATGCCATTGTGTTCAGATAATATGGCTTGATATAATTTCAATCTTCCTGAATTTTTGTGGCTTAATATGTGGTCTATCCTGGAAAATGTTCCATGTGCACTTGAGGAAAATGTGTTTTCTGCAGGTTAGGGATGAAATGATTTATAAATGTTCATTAAGTTGATCTGGTCTAATGTGATATTTAAGTCCATTATTTCCATATTAATTTACAGTCTGGATTCAATCTATCGATTGAAGTAATTATTGTATTAAAGTGTCCCAACTATTACTGTATTACTGTTAATTTCTGCCTTTATTTCCATTAGTATTTGCTTCATATACCTAGGTGCTCCTATGTTGGGAGCATACATATATGCAATTGTTATATCCTCTTTTTGGATTGATCATTTTACCATTATATAATGTCTTCCTTTGTCTCTTTTTACATTATTTGTCTTAAAGTCCATTTAGTCTGATATGAGCATTGCTACCCCAGCTTTCTATTAATTTCTATATGCACGGAATATGTTTTTCCATCCCTTCACACACAGCCTTGTGTGTGTTTCATAGGCAGTAAGTCCCTTGTAGGCAGCATATAGATGGGTCTAGTTTTTTAATCCATTCAGCCACACTATCTTTTGATTGGAGCATTTTGTCCATTTACATTTAAAGTAATTATTCATAAATATGTGTGTATTTCCATTTTGTTAATTGTTTTGGGTTGTTTTTCTGTTCTTTGTTCCTTTCTTCTTCTCTTGATCTCTTTCCTTTTGAATTGCATGTTTTCTTTGGGTTTCTATTCATTTGTTGTTTTGTTTGTGGCTACCATGAGGTTCATATATATGCATCTAAACCTAAAGCAGTCTATTTTAAGCTGCTAAGTGTGTAAGTTCAAAGCCATTTAAACTCACTATTTTTACTTGCTAACCCATGCTGCTTCTTTTTTTTGTAGTTTGATGAAATGTTTCTTTTTAATTATTATTAGTTTCAGGTGTACAAAACAATGTAATAGTTATACATGCTTGTTTTTGACATGTTTTACATTTTTTTGTTTTCCCTATCCCTGATATTGTAGTTAGTTAATTTTGCTACCCATCTCTTTTCACCTTCGTATTAGTTTTTTTTTTTAAGATTTTTATTGGGGAGTTGGGGGATGGGAACAGCACTGGGGAATTGGGGGAAGGGGAACAGACAAGTTGCTGTCCTTTTTGCTCTTCAGTCTAGTTGTGGAAGACGTTGCTCCACTGGCCCAAGTTGGCACCATTATCGCGCTCTTCCCGGGCAAGGCAGATCAGTCGCCGGCTTCTGGACAGCCACTCACGCTGGCTGCTGGCTACACACGGTAGCCCATGGCAACCCACTGCCACAGGGGCTGCAGCCTACGCCATCGCCGGCGACTCACGGCAGCCCAGCTCCAGGTGGAGCTGTTGTTCAGCATCTTAGCTGTGGAGGGCAGTGTCACTGGCCCTCATATGTGGGATCCGAACCGGGCCCTCTGGCATCCCAAGCCAGCTCTTAACCAACGCGCCACTCGGTGGCCCCCGTATTAGTTTTTAAGTGGTTGATTCACTATGTTTATTATACATTTGCCTTTACCAGTGAGATTTTTTTCCTTTCTATATTTTCTTATTTCTGGTTATAGCTTTTCCTTTTCTGCTTATAGAAGACCTTTAACATTTCTTGTAAAGCTGGCTTAATGGTGACAAACTCCTTTACTTTTTGCTGTCCCACAAACTCTCTCTTTCCTTCAATTCTGAATGATAACCTTTTAGGTAAATTATTTTCGGTTGTATTTCTTTCAGCACTATAAAGGTGTCTGCCACTCCCTTCTGGCCTGTAAAGTTGCTGCTGAAAACTCAGCTGATAGCCTTATGGGGTCTCCTTTGTACATAACTCATTGTTTTACTGTTGCTGCCTTCAAGATTGTCTCTTTGTCTTTAACTTTGCCATTTTAATTACAATATATCTTGGAGTGGACCTCTTTGGGTCCATCTTGTCCAGGGGAGTGTAAACAATGGTGCTCACCAGTTCCTCCTGTCCTAGAGAGTCCTTCAGCTCCAGGAGAGCTCTCACAGCTGCCCAACCTTCTCTGTGTAGTCGCTCTCTCTCTCATTTGTTGTGCAGAAGCTGTTGAGCTCACCGTCCATTCTCTCTCAGGAGGAATTGCTCTAAATATTGGTGTGCTCATGGGGAGGGGGTGAGCTCAGCATCCTATGCTACCATCTTGGACCTGCATTGGGAAATATTTTTGAGGGAAAGCTTTCTTTTTAAAGGACAGGCATGATTAGTAAATGACTTAGGCTTCTCGGTGAGGCGTCTCAGTGATTATAACACCAATTCTGGAATAAGGCATGGCGTACACTAAATAGAACATTAAATAGGCACATGATTGGCATGTGTCTCATGAGAGTGTCATACTCATTTGTAGACACTGCTTTATCAGTATTTTCTCAGCCTGGGCATATCAAGAGGAAAAACAAATCTCTTCATGAGATAAAACCAGTACTTCTATTTAGGGATTTGGATTTCCGCTGACCTTTTCATCTCCTGTGAAATTCATTCTGGAGTGGCTACCACTAGACAGGTAGTTCAAGTTGACAGAAATGTTTGTCAGGGAGAAGAACTCAGCTCTACAACTAGCTAACACAGCTCACCTTCCTGTTCTGCAGAGCTGGCCCTGGGAAAGCTGGAGGTGTTTCTACTTCACTTGTTAGACGTGATTTTCATTGACACACTCATGACTCAACAGATATTTCTGAGCACTACTTCAACATGTGACTCTTTGGACTCAAATACAATAATTGACATTTAGCCCTAATACACTTCATCTTATATTCAAATCACCATTCCAATTATAAAAGTCTTCTTGGTCACTAATGCTCTCAATTACATATTTCCTATCCCTACATAATCAATACATAAATGAGAAGCCTGTGACCTCTGTTCTTATACATATTAAACAAGACATTTCTCCAATTCAGCTGTAATCCATTAAACATAATCCTTTGGGTATAGTTAATCACTCTTTCTTTTATAAGTAATCCTCTTTCCAATAGTGACTAAGGAAATGTATGCTGAAGTTTTATTAAAAATAATACGTACCTCAAGCTGTATAATCTGTACCATAGGCTTAAAGGTATTTATCTTTCAAAGCTTTGAAAGATATTCATGACAAAGGTCCAAAAATCTACTCAACAAACATAATACAATGGTCATCAGTGTGCCAGACCCACTGATATTAGCAACAGGTGAGTACGTACTATTCATACCTGCTTGGGTGATTAGATGAATCTATGTATTGAGTAGGGAAACTTCAACAGTTTCCTAGATTAGCTCAGTTTCAACCAGTGACTTTCAGCAATAAAATATAAAAATAATAGCTAATATGATGAAAATAAGAGTTAACATAGTACACTGTGACTTATCTTCTGTTGTGTCAAAAATGTCTCAGATTTTTACCTCACTGGCTATGTCATAAACATGGAATGCATTTCAGAGCAGAATCAGGGAAACAAGAATGTCTATGCTACTGTTAATGAATAAGAATTAGGTTATTCTGGGCTTTTAAACAACCCTGTCTAATTCTTAATATCTTGGGTTTTTCAACATTTCTTTTTCATTTTGAGAAAACATACCTCTAAATCCAATTTATAGATCAAGCAATATCAGGAGTGCAGGAATAGAGCTTGAAAATCCTTGTGACCACATAAATCAGTGACATTTTCGCACATTTTCAAAAGAAACTTAAGTCACCAAAACATAGATACATTTATAATAAAGACTTCTAAAGGGATTATTTTTAAAAACCTGGATACAGGAAAACATTAGCACAGAGAAGGAAAAATAGTATTAACATTTTCCATATAATGGCCTCCTAAAAAGGCATTTTTCATTATCTTTTTGGAGTTCTAAATGCAAACTAGGTCCCAGCCTCTGGCCTAGGAAAGGATTCTGAGATAATAAATATCAAGGCAGCTTGGACTCTCCTACCTAAAAAGGAGAGTTTAAGGAGGACACTGAGAACTGGTGTGCGTCAAGTTGGCCATCTCCCAAGAAACACAGCTTTGTGCTCTGGGAACTGAGTGGGAGGAATTCATTAACGATGAAATTCCTTAGCACCAAGCTGGAATAAAAAAGGCCTTATTTGCCTTTATTGAACAGAAATTTTGCTTTAACTGATGTGATGACTTTCTTGGATTACAACCTTGTTTTGGAAAGTAGTAAAAAAATAACCGTTTTCTTCACACAAGACCATTTAATTTACTTAGCCCTTGCTTCATTCCACACTTCCAAAAAGTAAATTCCATGGTAGAAGCAGTTACATGATAAAGTACATACTAAACATTTCCATTAAATTTGATACTTTCTAAAAAGTCTTCACAGTGGAAATTCTGTATATAGAGACTTAAGACTCTGGCCCTGCACTCCTTCCTGGTGTGACATTGTATCATTAGTACATAAGATTTGGTTATAAAAACTTCTACACAGACAGTTTTCTTGAAAATAGTAAATACCTCAGGTTATATAATCTATATCACAGGATTAAAGGCATTTATCTTTCAAAGTTTGAAAAATATTCATGGCCAGGACTCAAGAAACTATTCAATAAACATAATACAATAGTCATCAATTTGCCAAACCCATGTGAGATTAGAAACAGGTGAGGCAAGCAGACACCCTGGAAAGACAGGGGCATGGTGTTGGGGTTGGTAGTGGTGGTGCTTTTTGTTTGAGGATACTAATAAATAATTTGATGATTTTATTTTTTTATGCACTGTACCTTATGTTAAGTACAACACATTAAACTGATAACCCAGAGAATGTTTTGGAAAGAGCTTTAAGAGGGGGGATTTTTGTTGTCAGTATTAGAACCTGAGTTAGATAGGTCCTCAAATATTTTGAAAACCCAGAGCCAGATGTATTTACCCACAATTAAGAATGATCAAGCTGATTTTTTTAAAATATTTTATCAGGTTATGGTTATCTCTTTTCACATATCCAAACTTTTCCTTAAACCAAATCCTATGGTTATGATATGGAGACACCAAAAAATGGTAGCCATAGTTGAACATGGCCCAGTTAAAATTTATATTACTCTAGGCAAAACATCAATTCTATGTTACTTTTAAAAATTGCCTACTGGGAAAAAATTATAAAAAATAAAATGCAAGAAAATGTCATATCTCACACTTCTTTGGGAATATACAATGTTTAGTCCTTTGAAATGACAATATCTAGCAGTACTATAAAATACTCTCAAGGGGAAAGGCAGTCTAAGGAAAATGCCAGAGATTGTTCATTATATTCTATGTTATTTGGATAGTCATAGTTTAGTAAATATGAAGACAACCAGATGAGAGACTCCGCCTTAACTAACATTTAGCAATAGTATAATTTGTTTGAGGCTATAGTTATGCACATTACTCAGTTGGTCTCACAGTTCTATGTTCACATATTATTCACATTTAAACACTAAAATCTTTAAGCAATAAAAGTTTTGATTTCTGGTCTCCAAGAGTGACAAAATCTAAACCAACTAACCAGAGAATCTAAAAGACTACAAATTCTAGTTTTCAACAACATGTTTCCCACTAGAGCTCGTTTTTAACTGGGCTGCTGTGCATGCTGAATGGGTACCACATTTGCAACCATTTATCGAGTTTGGGCAAGCAATGCTAATACTGCTGAAGGTTCTGCTCGCGGAAGAGGGCCGTGCTTTCCGTTGCATGCAGACACTGACCCTGTACTCTCTTTCCTTTCCTGTTTCCTGTGCCATGCTTGCTGTGTAGCAAATGGAATCTCTGGCAGTAAGTTAACTTTCTTTCATACTCTGTCCATTTGAGGCATGGACCCATAACAAATCTTATTTTTACTGTTACTATTGTATCTCTTAGCATGTTTCCCCTTTTTCCTTTCATTTTACTTTATATGTAGACTGATACATGCCATTTGTTAGTAGCATTCTGGGCTGCTTTTGTCCCAAAGTGGAAACCTACATTGCTATGAACTCTCATAGTATCAGTGGAATATTTTGAGTAACAATTACCGTTATCTGACACTCGGAAAGTGGAAGTTTTCATAGCTAGGTTTTACCCTAAATCGTGAAGGTAACATTATTTTTTAAATAGTACTTTTTATTTATCTGCGAGTCTCTGGCAGTTATCTTTTATACCAGATTTTGAAAGTTTCCAATAACAAAAAGTCTAAATGATCATTTTACTGAAACAACCAGAGATCTAGCTTGGGTTAACTAGTGAGTGTAAACTTAGGCTGGTTACCACATTGAGAGTTCAGATAAATATAAGTAGAATTTGTTCCCCCTTAAGGGGCAGTGAGAGGAGGAAAAGAAACATAATAGCATGGTCTTAGCATGAACTTCAGTAACTTTTCAAAATTAGGATCAAAGTCTATTAATAGACTGCTCCTCCTCAAACCTAAATTTAAGTCCTTGTCACTTCTCTCCTTAAACTGATTTGAGGGAACAATTTTCAGTCACCACAGAAGCTCTTGATCCCGAGCTGAGTTCTTCCTAGTCTATCAGCAAAAGAAAGGCCCTATTCATCCTTACATAACCTCACCTGAAAACTGAGCAGTGAGGTGTACTTGAGGCCACGTTCACTGGTGGCTGCTGAGCCAGGAGATTCTCCCTTATAAAGGCTGCTCTCTTCCTTCCACAGAATCCCGGCCACCAACTAGGAGCTAACCCGTTCTTGGAATGAAACAGGCAACATTTAGAGACTGTTAAAAGTACATACAGCTCAAAGAGTAGTATGATCACTGGTGTTGGAATTACTCATGATTTACTTCCCCTCATAGCTTACATAAGCCATTTAACGAAAACATTTTGACTTCTGGAGGTATCTGTAGGGCTTAAGGGCCACTCCTTATTAATGTTCTTTCCACAGTTTATTTTGAATGTTTTTGTAACTTCTCCTTTTTGTAAGCATGTTTGGGCCTCTTTTTTTATATCTCTTTAATTCAACAAACACTAACTGAGCACGGAGCAGAAGCATCGTCAGTAAAATTGACAGCACCATCAAGGGTCACATGACTGTTGTGTTTACACAGACTTCAGAATGAATGTCTGCACTCTAAATGCACCCAGAATTGTCACATGGAGTAATTCCAAGTGTCTGCTGAAATTATTAACTTCACACCTAGAATGACTTAATGTTTTGCCTTTCAAATATAATTTTAATAAAAATAAATTGTTTTTAAAATTAATTTACAGCTTTGAAAAATCAAGACAACCATGGCCATCATTTGTAGATATGTAATTGGCAAATAGAATGGAAATTTGATGATTCACTCAGTCCCTTTATAGGTACTACACCTCTAAGTAGTAATCTTCCAGGAGCTATTCTGTGTTATATTGTGAATTTCTCACTGATATTTATTGACTAGATCTCGTTGTTCTGTTTTATTAAAATAACAGCTAGCTATGGTTCCTTGATTAAAAAAAAAGAATATCTGTCTCCACCAAGATTGCACTGTTATACAAAAATGGTCCCTAATAACTAATTTCTTCCCATGCAAATTCTCTCTTTAGCAATTGGAACTGTGTCAGAGATTATATAAGCTACACTTCCAGCTGCTGCTGCTTTTTCAGTCCTACTGTAAGCTCATCGGCCAGGTGCACGAAGTCAGTTCCATGCCAGAGGTGAGCCCACACACCTCCCAGCCCCAAGCACTGCCATGAAAATCGTTCCTTTGTTCTCCCCGCCCTGCTACCCCTACTCCCCTATCTATAATTGTCCAACTGATTTTATTTCCACATAATTATTTTGCTCAAGCACAAGTCCTAAACATGTCTTATATTTGGCAATTCCAGGACTGGGTTGGGCAGGTGACGGCCAGCACAGAGCTGCAGGACCCTGAGGGTAAGCACCTCCCTGAGTGCTGTGCTGAGGCCTCACCTGGCCAACCTGTTCCTGGCCCTGGGTGTCCTTGTTTGAAAAGTTCCTGTGTATGGTTTCCTTCTTTGTATTTAGGTTTTTTATTTGCTTTTACATTGAGATAAGGAAGAAATATCTATATGCTGCCTGATTCTCTTCCACTTCCCTGCCCTGCTTAGCATCAGGATGCTTTAATAGTTTTAAAAGCAAAATAAATGTACTACTTCCAGTGAGCCAAAATGTTCCTAGAAGTGAAGATGTACTGCCATGTAGGAAGTGAAGTAACAGCGGTGTCCAGAGGATATGACAGAAGCACGGAGGATTAAATAGGATAGCTTTCTGGAGGAAATCACGCCTGTGCTGATTCTTCAAGGCTGAGCTGGGGTTAGAGAAAGGGGGGCTAAGGAGGTGTGTTCCAATAGGGAACATGGTGATAGAAAGAGGAAGAACTGCGAATACAAGTGATTTAGTATTACTAGAGTATAAAATGAAAACCAAAAAGGTCGGAAGATGCTGTGCCTGGCAGGATTTGGGTTAGAGTTTATGGCAGAGATATGGAGGGTGGATTTGACAGCAACGAGACTGGAGACAGGGAGACCAGTTACGAAGCTGCGAAGTAGCTCAAATGAGGTACTAGGACAGAAGTACTGGGTGTGGAGAGGAGCTAGGAAATGTAAGAGATGCTGGGGGGAAGGGATGAAGAAGAGTGATGAGGCACGTGAGATGCTCAGGTTCCATCTCTGATGAACTAGGTGACCAGCAGCGCCACAGGTGAGATGGGGATCTAAAAGGAGGGCTGAGGCAATTGTACCTCCACCTGGTTAAGCCTGAGTCTGCCCTCTAGACCAGCCCTGGTGTAACGACATCTTGCAGGCAGTTACATATGAGCATCTGAGGTCAGAGGAGAGATCTGAACTGGAGGCTTAGGTGTGGTGGTCATCAGTGAGCAGCCAGGAGTCATGAAACCAGCCCACCAAGAGCGCTGGGGTAAGGACGGAGCCCAGGAAACCTCACATCTAAGAAGAGGCAGAGGAGGATCCACAAAATGACAACCATGTTACCAGGTTTATCACTCTGTTGGAAAAAAGGAAAATGACCATATAGTTTTTAAGTACACTTTCAAATGCTAAGTTCAGGGGAGGTATGAGGCAAACATTTTTGTTTATGAAGATCTCTTCATAAAATTTTTCCCCATAGAATGACAAATTGTCAGATAAAAGAGAAGACAGTTGATATTACTTGCCATGTTGTCAAGATAAAGTTTACTCTTCTTACTCTTCTAGCAAGTATTAACAGGGTCCTCAGAGTCCGTCTTTGCTCAAAAAACACAGGACATGCAAATGTAACTCACATGTGCTTTTCCATATTAAAAAGACAATTCAAGTTTCACTTTAGAATAGTAAATTATGTGTTACATACCATGTGTGAATATATGCATGTATATGTTATATAATTGTTTTAAATCTTCTAAATTTAAAGTAAATTTCTCCTTAATTATTTTAAATCTAGGTAAACTTTAAATACTACACGAATACAGATAGTATTTAAAACTTACCTTGATTTAAAATAAGAAGAAATTAACTTTCAAACAAGAACTTATCTACATATGATACTCATATTTTATTTAAAAGGATTTCCTCAGTAAATTTTAAACCGAGCTCTGGAGTAGGTACTTGTATTTAACAGGCATCTGTGTGGAAACAAATAGTCCTAAGGGCTTTGGTTTTATCACTTGTAAAATGGGTGAGCTGGGAATAAAAAAACGTAAAAATATTGGATAAATCAGCTTTCCAAAGAACACAAGCATCATCAACTTGCATTTCAAAGGGAAAAAACCCTTAAATTGACATCAATTGTTTTCCAAATGCTCTTGATTCAGAATGCAAAACAGTTGTCTTCCATGGTACATTTGGGGCACTAAGAAGCGGTGGAGGTTCTTTTTTTTTTTTTAATTCAAGTTTATTGGGGTGAGAATGGTTAGTAAAGTTATATATGTTTCAGGTGTACAGTTTTGTAATACATCATCTATATAGCACATTGTGTGCTCACCACCCAGAGGCTGGGTGGTGGAGGTTCTTTCTTATGGTTCACTTTTTAATACTCTGGATCTTTTGGTTTCTGTAATTTTGAAGGAAAATATCTTTTACCTATTACATTGAGATTTTTTTCTCCTCTTCCTTAAAATTATGTCTTTAATCTCTTTCCATGGCATAGAAATAGTGAGAAAATTTTATTTTTCAGAGTCCATATTGATGATTACATTTATTGAGCACTTATATTCCAAACTTACTAATTATTTTATATACACTCTCGCATTTCATCTTTAAAATTACCCTGTGATATCTTCAGACTCACAGATGAAAACGTTGAGACATATGAAAGTCTATTTACCTGACTGTGGTCCCACAGTACATTGCAAAACTAGCATTTGAACCCAACATACTACCCAACTCCCAACCCTGTTCTCTTATGCATTTTACCTCTGCGAATATCCTTCTACTTAAATAGAAAACATTTTTTTAAAGTCTTAATCTTTTCTATAAGGAGAGTATCCCAGCTGTTGACATATCAAGTATTCAACACATACAGCCCTATAACCATCTACCATGTAGTAGTTTCATTTGTCCTATTTTAGTTTACCAAGCTATTAAGCTTATACTTAACTGGACCTCATATAATCAATTTTTTTCCATTGGGGATGTAAAAATCCAGCCTTCAACTAAATACAGTAAAAATAATTTTTTTAACAGCTGCTAAATATGTCCAGGGAACTGAGTGACTTAAAGAAAAACCTGAAGGAAGCCACTGCAGCCATTGCAGCTGACCCTCTTTATGTAGAGGGTGCTTGGCCTGAGCCAACCTTCACATCCACCGAAGCAGCCATCCAGTCCATGTTGGAGTGTCTGAAGAACAACGAGCTCGGCAAGGCTTTAAGGCAAATCAGGGAATGCAGGTAACTCTATTTCTTTTAGAGCTGGTCAAAGCAAAGGCATGCCTAATAGTTACTTTGTCATGGCTAGGGACTAAACCACTACAGAAGGGACACCTCGATATTTTATATACCTCCTTCCCAGATCTTTATCATTCCCATGCCAGAAACATCAGATTTCAGAACTTATGTTTGAAGTATTGATGTTGGTTCTGGTCATTTGTCACCCTAAAATGTTGACACACTTCAAAGTATACCACAACAAGAGGTCCAAGATGGTGGCAGTGTAGGATGACACTGAACTCGCCCCACCACAAGCACACTGAAATACTATGTGTGGAGCAGAGACAACTGAAGTCTGATTGAACAGCTTCTGAACATAAACGAGAGCAAGAGATTGAATACAGAAGGCTGGGCAACTGTGAGAGCTCTCCAGGATCAGAGGTGCCAGTGAGCACCATTGATTACATCCCCCTCCACCTTGACAGGGCGGGCAGGAGCTCTATCGGGGTGCTTTAGCCTACCTGCAAGATCTCCGCAGCATGTTCCCAACCACACTGCCTCTGAACAAAGGGAATAAGCAGGAACAAGAGGGCATCACCACACACACCTGGCCTCCCTGCCTGGAGCCAATCTAGCCCAGCAGGCCAGCGCCCCAGGTGCCATAAACACCTGCCTAGCTCCAAGTAACCTGCCAAAACTACCTGGCACACACAGCCTCTGATGAGGTTGCTTCTACACAACACAACTTTCTGTACAACAAAGAAAGCGCAAGAAATCATACAAAGAAAGCTGGGGAGCCACAGAAGCTCTCTGGGAACTGCAGGAATTGTCCAGGGTTGGAGGTGCTGGTGAGCTTCATTGTACATCCACAGGCTGGCAGGTGCTCTGGCCTACCTGCAAGATCATCACAGTGCATTCAAGGACACATCACCTGAGCCCATTTGGGGCCTGAACAAAGGAAGGAAGTAGGATCAACACGGTCTTACCACATGCATCTGGCCTCCCTGCCTGGAGACGCTCCACCTTGGCAGCCTAACACCCCACATGCCATAGGCACCCACTTGGCTCCAACTGGCCTTCCTAAACAATTCAGCACACACAGCCTACGGACAAGTCACTTCTACACAAGGCCACTTTTTCAAGACTGGAAGAGATAGCTATTTTGATTAATTCATATAAAATAGGAAGTCAAACAAAATGAAAAAACAGAAGAAGATCTAAGGGAAAAAAAACCCTAAGGATATGGAAATAAGTAACTTGCCTGATAAAGAATTCAAAGAGATGGTCATAATGATGTTCACCAAGCTTGAGAGTGGAATACAGGAACTTAGAACTTTAACAAAGAGAAAGTATAACAAAGAACCAAGCAGAGCTGAAGAATACAATAACTGAAATGCAAAATACACAAGAAGAAATCCAGCAGATTAACTTACACAGAAGAATGGGTCTGTGACCTGGAACACAGACTAGTACAAATTAATCAGAACAGCAAAAAGAAAAAAAAATGTTTTAAATGAGGATAGTAAGGGACCTCTGAGCCGAAATCAACCACACAAATATTCACATTATAGGGATTACAGAAGTACAAGAATGAGAGAATTGAAGATACTTTATTTGAAGAAGTAATGGCTGAAAACATTTCTAACCTGTGAAAGGAAACACATCCAGGTCCAGGGAGCAGAGAGAGTTGCAAATAAGATGAACCCAAAGAAGCCCACACCAAGACATATTGTAATTAGAAAGGCAAAAGTTAAACACAAAGGGACAATCTTGAAGGCAGCAAAAGGAAAACAATGAGTTATGTACAAAGGAGACCCCATAAGGCTATCAGCTGAGTTCTCAGCAGCAACTTTACAGGTGGCAAGGGAGTGGCAGACATCTTTATAGTGCTGAAAGAAAGGAACCTACAACCAAGAATAATTTACCCAAAAGGTTATCGTTCAGAATTGAAGGAAAGAGAAAGAGTTTGTGGAACAGCAAAAAGCAAAGCAGCTTTACACGAAATGTTAAAGTGTCTTTTTAACATAGAAAAGGAAAGACCATAACCAGAAATAAGGAAATATAATAAAGGAAAAAATGTCACAGGTAAAACAAAATATGAAATAAACACAGTGAATCAGACATTTAAAAAGCTACTATGAAGGTCAAAAGACAAAAGTACCAAACTCAACTCAAACTACAATAAATAGGATATCCACAAAACAAAAATATACAAAATTATGACATCAAAACAGGAAGTATGGGAGGCGGGTCCAAAATGGCATAGGAGGATGCTGAGCTCGTCTCTTACCATGAACACACCCAATATACACCTATATTTAGAGCAATCCCTCCTGAGAGAGAAGGGAGAGCCAACTGAACAGCTTCTGTACAACAAACAAGATAGACCACATAGAGAAGGCTGGGTATTCAGAGAACTTGCCTAAAGCTAAGGGACTGTCCAGGACCAGAATACCAATGAGCACCATTGTTTATATCTACCCTGCACTTGGAGAGCAGGCAGAACCTCTATCCAAGTTCTCAGGCCAACCTGTAGGGCTGCTATAGCACATGTGCAGCCAGCCCTCCCAGAGTTATATCCAGCAGAGGGCACAATTAGCACACATATAGGCCCTCCACCCAGAGATTGAACCAGCAGATACTGTAGGCACTGCTGTGTGTACCTACTAGGCTGAGCAATCACACGGGCTTACCAGCTTGGAAAGAGTGTAGAACTAGCAAAGCGTGGCAGTACCTTCACACAGGGATGCACCATACAGAGAAAGCACAAAAATAGTGGACACTGCTGCACATGAGGCTAATCCACCAAGAGAGGGTGCAGAACTAGTAGGGTGCTGCTGCCTGAGCACTTAGGGTTGCCCTGTCTGGAAAAAGTGAAGAACTAGTGGGGTACTGCAACACGTGCATTCAGGGCAGGCTCCCCAGTACCCATCCTGGGTAACAAAGCAACATGACCTTTTGTGTATACACCTGGCAGCCCACATAGATCAGAAGGGCAAGGAAGTGCACACAGATAAGGCTGCCCTGCCCCAACTCCATTCTGGCCATGGACAGTCAGAACAACAGGGAGCTACTACACTATGTACAGCAGGATGCCCCACCAAGAACCCACTACTTCTGGCCACTCAGCACATCAGGCACAGCATGTGCCCACCCAGAATATAACCAATGTGCCAAAATTATCCAGCACAGTCACCACTTTTTCACATTAGGAGAGATAGCTATATCATCTCACTCATAGGAACAAACACAGAAAGTTAGACAAAATGGGGAGACAGAAAAATATGCCCCAAACAAAGGAACATAAACCCCCAGAGGAAAAAAATCTAATGAAACAGATAAGTAATTTGCCTGAGAGAGAATTCTAAGAAACAATCATAAGGATGCTCAACAAATTTGAGAGTAAAATGGAAGAACTCAGCAACAACTTCAACAAAGAGCAAGAAAATATAATAAAGAACCAATCAGAGATGATGAATACAATAGCTGAAATGAAAAAAATACATTGGAAGAAATCAACAGCAGCTTAGTTAATAAGAAGGGATTAGCAACCTGGAGACAAAATAATGGATACCATCCAATCAGAACAGGCATTTTAAAAGAATTTCAAAAATAAGGATAGTATAAGGGACCTCTGGGACAACATCAAGTACTATAACATTTGCATTATAGACATTTCAGAGGGAGAAGACCAAAAAAAAGGGGCAGAAAGTATATTTGAAGAAATAAACTAAAGGAATTCACCACCACTAAGTTGGCTTTACAAGAAATGTTAATGGGTCTTATATATGCAGAAAAGGAAGGGTTATACCCATGAATAAAACAAATACAGGAAAGAAAACTCTCTAGAAAAGGCAAATATATAATAAATACAGTGAATCAACCACTTAAAAAGCTAATATGAAGGTGAAAACAGAAAGGTAGCAGAAACACAGGGATTCAGAAAACAAAAAGATATGATGTCAAAAACAAAGCATGGATGAGGGAGTAAAAATATATAGTGCTTTTAGAATGGGTTTGAACTTAAACACTTATCAGCTTAAAATAGACTGTTATAGATATAGATGGATATATGTGAACCTCCTGATAGCCACAAACAAAAAACATACACAAAAAAATAAATATAAATAAAACCAGAAATTCAAAAGGGAAGAGATCAAGAGAACAAGAAAGAACAAAAACAAAACAAAAGAACAGAACAAAATGGAAAAAAGCACATACTTATCAATAATTACTTTAAATGGAAATGGACTAAACACTCCAAACAAAAGATACAGGGTGAGTGAATAGGGAGGGGGGGACTTAGACCCCATTTTCTAGTCAAGATAGTGGAGTAGGTAAATGCTGTGCTTGCCTCCTCCCATGATATCAAAATTACAACTAAAGTACAGAACAGCCATCATTGGAAATCACCTCAAATCTAGCTGAACAGAAGTTCTACAACTAAGGACATACAGAAGAAGCCACCTCAAGACAGGAAGGGCAGAGAATCATAAAATGTTGGTCCCACACTCACATATGGTGTTTAGAAATCAGGAGGGATATCTCAGCTATAGAGGTCCCCCCAAAGAAGCAAGGGGTCCCAGCCCCACACCAGCCCTCCAGCCCTGGGTTCCAGTGCCAAGAGGAGAATTCCTCACAATTTTTGGCTGTGAAAACCAGGAGGGATGGTGGCTGAGTAAGATAAAGGGCAGCTGGAGTCACAGGCGCTCCTCTTAAAGGGCCCGCACATGGATGTACTCGCTAACAGATTCACTCGCTCTGAGCTCCAGCACTGGAGCAGCATCTCAAGAGATGCCAGGGACATACCAGGAGGAAATGAGTTGTCTGCTTTGTGGTGAGGGCTGGAGGGGCAGCTTTCTCCAAGACAGAAGTGCTAGTAGAATCCATTATTTCTTTGTTGAGGCCTCCCACCTCCCAGCATGCAGACACAGGCGGCCACCATATCTGAGTCTTCATCAAACAGGCAACACTGTTTGCCCCACACTGGTGATTCCCTGACACCCCATCCCATACAACTTGTGGACCCTCCCAAGTCATTTCCAGTGACTTTTCCATACAAATGGCCTGTCTTGGCTCATGCAGCAGACTTTCCTAAAACCTCTCAAAGGTTCAGAGAGTCCAAACTAGCAGCAGCTGGCCTCAATGTGCCCCAAAACTCGTGCTGAGCAGCCCCAAGCCTGACACTAGCAGCATCCAGCCTTGGTTCACAGCTTGGCCTCTCCCAGGTATCTCCAAGCCCAGCACCATCTGCGAATTGTTTTGTAGCTCATGCCAGGTGTTCCTGAGTAGGACACAGGCTGCAGCTGAACTTGGCCTGTGGCAGGGTCCCTCCCAGGAGGCCCTGGGGGTGGCACACCCAGTGGCCAGCTTGGGGCCAAGCCAGAGCACCATCCACCTCTGCCTATGAACCATAAAAATGGAGATAGAAGTATAGTGTGGGAATGGAGTCAATGGAATTGTAATAGATATGTATGATATCGGGGGTGGGGGGCAGTGAGTGGGGGAAAGGGGGCTGTCACTTTGTGAGGGGTGAAAAGGATAACTATTGCATTGTTTTGTACACCTGAAACTAATAATAATAATAATAATAATAATAATAATAACAACAACAACAATAATAATGGAGATAGAAAACATAAACAAGAACCATTCAGAAATAAAGAATACAACAACTGAAATAAAGAACATTAGGGGCTAGCCGAGTGTCTCAGTTGGTTAAGAGCTCACTCAAGAGTGTGAGCTCTAAGCAACAGTGGTTTGATTCCTGGCCCGAGCTGAGTTGCCGCTGAGCTGCCAACAGGTGAGCAGGATGACTCAGCTAAAAACATAAAAAAATAAAATTAAAAAAAAAAGATTAGAGGTAATCAACAGATTAGATAAAGCAGAGGATCGAATCAGCAATTTAGAAGATAAGGTAGCAGAAAACACCAATCAGAACAGCAAAAAAGAGAGAAGAATTGAAAAAAAACAGGATAATTTAAGGGGCCCCTGGGACAACATCATGTGTTACCAACATTTGCATCACTGAAGTACCAGAAGGAGAAGAGAGAGCAAGCAATTGAAAATGTATTTGAAGAAATGATGACTGAAAACTTCCCTAACTTGGTGAAGGAAATAGATATACAAACCCAGGAAGCAGAGAGAGTCCCAAACAAGATGAACCCAAAGAGGCCCACACTAAGACACATCATAATTAAAATGCCAAAAGTTAAAGACAAAGAGAGAATCTTAAACGCAGCAAGAGAAAAGCAGTCAGTTACCTACAAGGGAGCTTCCATAAGACTGTCAGCTGATTTCTCCACAGAAACTTTGCAGGCCAGAAGGGATTGGCACAAAATATTCAAAATCTTGAAAAGCAAGGACCTACAAGCAACCTTATTCTACCCAGCAAAGCAAGCTATCATTTAGAACTGAAGGACAGATAAAGGGCTTCCCAGACAAGGAAAAGCTAAAGGAGTTCATCACCACCAAAACCAGTTTTACAGCAAATGTTAAAGGGACTTCTTTAAGAAGAAGGGGGAAAATCAAAAATATGAATAAAATGGCAATAACTACATATTTATAAACCATTACTTTAAATGTAAATGGATTAAATGCCCCAATCAAAAGATAGGGTGGCTGAATGGATAAGAAAATAAGACCCTTACACATTCTGCCTCCAAGAGACTCATTTCAGATCAACAGATACACACATATTGAAATTAAAGGGATTGAAAAAGGTATTTCATGAAAATGGAAACAACAAAACAGCTGGAGTGGCAATACTTATACCAGACAAAATAGACTTTAAAACAAAGGCTACAACAAGAGACAAAAGACCCCGTAATCCCACTTCTGGTTATTTATCTAAAAAAAAAAAACAACAACACTGCTTTGAAGGGACATGTGCATCCATATGTTCATTGCAGCACTGTTTACAAGATGTGGAGGCAACCTAGGTGTCCATTGTTGAATGACTGGATAAAGAGGTGGTACATATAGACAATAAAATATTACTCTGCCATAAAAGAGAATGAAATCTTGCCATATAAAACAACATGAATACATCTCTGCTGCGTGGAGTAAGTTAGACAGAAAAAGACAAATGCCATATGATTCCAATTATACGTGTATGTGGAATATAAAGAATAAAACAAACGAACAAAAAAAACTCAGATACTGAGAACATTTTGATGGTTGCCAGGGGGAAGGGTATTTGGGAAGGAGGTGAAAAAGGGGAAGAGATAAAGATGTACAAATTGCTAGTTATAAAATAGTCATGGGGTTGTAAAGTATAGCATAAGGAATATAGGCAATATTGTAATAACCATGTATGGTGTCAGATGAGTACTAGATTTATTGAGATAATCACTTTGTAAGTTATATAAATGTCTAATCACTATGTTGTAAACCTGAAACTAATATAAAATAAATAAATGAAACTAGACTCAACTATATGCTGCCTACAAGAGACTCACTGACTACACACAGAGACTGAAAGTGAAGGGATGGAAAAACATATTCCGTGCATATAGAAATTAATAGAAAGCTGGGGTAGCAATGCTCATATCAGACTAAATGGACTTTAAGACAAATAATGTAAAAAGAGACAAAGGAGGACATTACATAATGGTAAAATGATCTATCCAAAAAGAGGATATAACAATTGCATATATGTATGCTCCCAACATAGGAGCACCTAGGTATATGAAGCAAATACTAATGGAAATAAAGGCAGAAATTAACAGTAATACAGTAATAGTTGGGACACTTTAATACAATAATTACTTCAATCGATAGATTGAATCCAGACTGTAAATTAATATGGAAATAATGGACTTAAATATCACATTAGACCAGATCAACTTAATGAACATTTATAAATCATTTCATCCCTAACCTGCAGAAAACACAGACCAATGGAACAGAATGAGAGCACCAAAATAAACCCATGCCTGTATAGTCAATTAACCTATGACCAAGGAGGCTGGAATATACAATGGAGAAATGACAGTCTTTCTGATAAGTGTTGTTGGGAAAACTAGACAGATTCATGAAAAAAAAATGAAACTGGACCACTCTCTTACACAATATACAAAAATAAACTCAGTTTGGATTAAAGACCTAAGAGTAAGACCTAAAACCATTAAACTCTTAGACAAAAACATAGGTAGTAAACTATTTGACATCAGTCTTAGTAATTCCCTTTTGGATATGATCCCTTGAGCAAGGAAAACAAAACCAAAATAAACAAATGTGACTTTATCAGAATAAAAAGCTTCTGTACAGTGAAGGCAACCATCAACAAAACAAAAAAACCAACATGCTGGATTGGAGACTATATTAAAAAATGATATAGGGGTTGATATCCAAAGTATATAAGGAATACGTACACCTCAATAATAAAAATGATAGCCTTATCAAAAAATGGACAGAGGATATGAAGAGACATTTTTCCTAAGACATACAGATGGCCAACAGATATATTGAAAGATGATCAACATCATTAATTATCAGAAAAATGCAAATTGAAACCACAATGAGACACTACCTCACACCAGACAGAATGGCTATTATCATCAAAAACTCAGCAAATAACAAGTTTGCACAGTGTACCATTAAGACTGCAAAATTGGTGCAGCCAGTACGGAAAACAGTATTGAGATTCTTCAAAAAATAAAATTAGAACTCCATGTGACCCAGCAATCCATCTTCAGGGTATTTATCCAAAGAAAACAAAAACACTAATTTTTGAAAATATATATGCACCCCTATGTTCACTGCAGCATTATTTACAATAACCAAGAAATGGAAACAACCTAGGTGTCCATTGATATATGAGTAAAGAAGAGGTGATGTATATACAATGGAATATTACTCATCAATAAAAAAGAATGAAATCTTACCATTTATGACAACATGGATGGACATAGAGGGTGTTATGCTAAGTGAAATAAGTCAGACAAAGATAAATATTGCATGATTTCACTTATGTGGAATTACTTTTTTTAAAATCAAAACAAATGAACTAAATAAAGATTCATAGAAACAAGGAACAAACTGATGGCTGTCAGAGGGGAGGATGGGTAAAAAAGTGAAGAGGAATATAGTCAATAATAGCATGATAATTTTGCACAGTGACAAATGATTACTAAACTCAATGTGATAAGCACCTAGTAAGATATATGTCAAATCACTATATTGTGCACCTGAAACTAATATATGCCAACTATACAATGAAGAAAATCCACCAAAAAAGCATGGAAAGGGGAGTAAAAATGTAGTCCTTTTACAAGTAGAAAGCTTGATTAAAACCTATATTGAGAATATGGGGAAAAAAAGATACCCAAAGAATTAAGAAATAGGAACCCAAACAAAACACAAAAGAAAACCAGCAGAACACAAGGGAAGAGTTCAAGAGATGAAAAGAAGAGAGAAAAACTATAAAAAAATGTTTTTAATGAAAAAATAGCAATAATTACATACCTATTAAATGCTCCAATAAAATGGCATACGATGGCTGCATGGATTTAAAAAACAAGACCCTAATCGGGCCGGCTGAGTGGCTCAGTTGGTTAAGAGCTCGCTCAAGAGTTTGAGCTCTGAGCAACAGCGGTTCGAGTCCCGGCCCGAGCTGAGCAGCCACTGAGCTGCCAACAGGTGGCAGGATGGCTCAGCTAAAAAAAAAAACAAAAAACCAAGACCCTAATATATGGTACGTATAAGAGATTCACTTCCAATTGAAAGATACATACAGGCTGTAAGTGAAGGGATAGAAAACGATATTCTATTCAAACCAAAAAAAAAGAAAACTGGGGTAGCAACACTCATATTAAACAAAATAGACTTGAAAACAAAGAATGTAAATAAAGACAAAGAAGAGCATTACATAATTATAAAGGAATCAATTCAAGAAGTGTGTGTAGCAATCATAAATACCTACACACATCGCTTCTCGGCCTTTTGGCTAAGATCAAGTGTAGTATCTGTTCTTATCAGTTTAATAAATATCTACACACCCAATATAGGAGCACCTAAATATACAGAGGGTGCAAAAAAAATGTATACACATTTTAAGAAAGGAAAAAGACAGTATTAAAATTGTAATACTCAATATATACCGATAACAAAATGTGTATACATTTTTTTGGCACCCCAGTATAAAGCAAACATTAACCAACATAAATGAAGAGATCCACAGTTATATAATATGTGAGGGGTTTTAATACCTCACACACATCAATGGCTAAATCATCCAGACAGAAAATTAATAAGGAATTAATGGCTTTAAATGTCACATTACAGCAGATTGACTTAATGTTAATAGACATTTATAAAACATTTCATCCAAAAACTGCAAAACATATGTTTTTTCACATGCACACAGAGCAATCTCCAGGATAGCTCATATATTAGGACACAAAAAAAGCCTCAATAAGTTCAAGATGATTTAAATTATATCAAGCATATTTTCTAACCACATGGCATGAAACTAGGAAACTAGAGAGCATACAAACAGAGATTCATCAACATGTTAGAAAGCAAATGTATCAAAGAGGAAGTCAAAAACTACCTTGAAACAAATGAAAATGAAAACACAGCTTTTCAAAATCTATGGGATGCAGCTGAAACAGTTCTAAGGAAGTTCATAGCTATATAGGCCGACCTCAAGAAACAAGAAAACTTCCAAATAAAACATCTAACTATATATTTAAAAGAACTAGAAAAGAAGAACAAACAACACCAAAAGAAAACGGAAGGAAGGAAATAATAGCAAAAGTAAAGGAAATAGAAATTTTCAAAACAATAGAAAAGATCAATGAAACTAAGCTGGTTTTTTGAAAGGATAAAATTGACAAACCTCTAGCCAGACTCATCAAGGAAAAAAGATAGACAGCCAAAATAAAATCATAAATGAAAGAGAAGTTACAACCAACCCCACAGAAACACAATCAGTAAAGAATACTAAGAACAAATATAGGCCAAGAAATTCTACAATCTATAAGAAATGGATACATTTCTAGAAGCATATAACCTTCCAAGACTGAACCAAGAAGACATAGAACATCGTTTAGATGGTCTGTTTAAGACCAATTACTAGCAATGAAAAGTGAAGCAGTAATCCAAAAACTCCCAACAAATAAAAGTCCAGAACCAAATGGCTTCACAGGTCAATTCTACCAAACATTTAAAGAATTAATACCTGTCCTTCTTAAAGTATTTCAAAAAATTGAAGGGGGAGGAGTTCTTCCAAACTCATTCTACAAGGCCAACATTACCATAATACAAAAAACAGATAAAGACCTTACAAAAAAAGAAAATTACAGGCCAATATCTTTGATGAACATATACAACGACTGACAATTAAGTTCGCGAACTTATTGCAATGATGTTGCTAACCATTTTTTATATCAGAAGGATTATTCATTATGAGTTTCTACCAACTGGACAAACAGTTAACCAAGTTTGGAAGTGCTGAAAAGGCTGCATAAAACAGTTACACAACCTGAACTTTTTGCCAACAATTCATGGCTCTAACATCATGACAATGCACCAGCTCACATGGCACTGTCTGTGAGGATTTTTTAGCAAGTAAACAAATAACTGTATTGGAACAGCCTCCCTACTCACCTGATCTGGCCCCCAATGACTGCTTTCTTTACCCGAAGATAAAGGAAATATTGAAAGGAAGGCATTTTGATGACATTCAAGACATCAAAGGTAATATGACGACAGCTCTGATGGTCATTCCAGAAAAAGTTCCAAAATTGCTTTGAATGGTGGATTAGGCACTGGCATTGGTGCATAGCTTCCCAAGGGAAGTACTTGGGAGGTGACCATAGTGATATTCAGCAATGAGGCATGTAGCACTTTTTCTAGGATGAGTTTGCAAATGTAATTGTCAGGCCTCATGAGCAACATTTCTCAACAAAAATGTTAGCAAACCAAATTTAACAATACATTAAAAGCGTTATACACCATGACCAAGTGAGGTTTATCTGAGGGATGCAAGGATGGTTTAACATCTATAAATCAATCAGTGTAATACATCACCTTAAAAAGTGAATGATAAAAATCATATGATCATCCCAGAAAAAGCATTTGACAAAATTCAACAACTTTTTATGATAGAAACTCTCAACGAAGTGTGTATAGAGAGAACATACCTCAGTATAATAAAAGCCATCTCATCTGACAAACCCACAGCTAATATCATATTCAATGGTAAAAAGCTGAAAGCCTTTCTTCTAAGATCAGCAACAAGACAAGGATGCCCACTCTCACCACTTCTATTCAACATGGTATTGGAAGTCCTAGCCACAGCAGTCAGACAAGAAAAAGAGATAAAAGGTATCAAAATTGGAAAGAAAGAAGTGTAACTCACTCTTTTCAGATAACATGATACTATATATAGAAAACCCTAAAGACTCCACCAAAAACCTCTCAGAACTGACAAAATGAATTCAGTAATTTGCAGGATACAAAATCAATATACAGAAATATGTTGTATTTCTATACACCAATAATGATCAAAAGGAGAAATTAAGACAACAATCCCATTTACAATTGCATCAAAAAGCATAAAATACTTAGGAATAAATTTAACCAAAGCAGTTAAAGGCCTGAACCCTGAAAATGATAAGACATTGAAGAAATTGAAGAGGATACAAATAAATGGAAGCATACACCATGCTAATGGATTGGAAAGATTAATATTACTAAAATGTCTTCACTACCTAAAGTTATAGATTCAGTGCAATTCCTTGTAGCAATAGCATTCTTCTCAGAACTAAAATAACTAATCCTAAAATTTATATGGACCCACAAAAGACCCTGAATAGCCAAAGAAACCTTGAGAAAGAACAAAGTATGAGGTATCACACTCCCTAATTTCAAACTATACTACAAAATTACAATAACCAAAACAATATGGTACCAGTATAAAAACATACATAAATTAATGTAATAGAATAAATAACACAGAAATAAACCCACACCTATATGGTCAATTAATCTATGACAAAGGAGTCAAGAACATGTAATGGGGTAAAGATAGTCTCTTCAATAAGTGGTGCTGCAAAAACTGGATAGATACATGCAAAAGAATAAAATTGGACCCCCTTCTTACACCATATACAAAAATAAATTAAAAAAGGATTAAAGACTTAAATGTAAGACCTGAAACCACAAAACTCCCAGAAGAAAACATAGGCCATAAACTCTTTGACATCGGTCTTAGCAATATCTTTCTGGATGTCTCCTCCAGCAAAGGTGACAAAAGAAAAAATAAACAAATGGGACTACATCAAACTACAATACTATTTACAGTGAAGGAAACCATCAACAAAACGAAAGACAACCAATAGACTGGGAGAAGATATTTGCAAATGATATATCCGATAAGGGGTTAATATCCAAAATATATAAAGAACACCTACAACTTAACACTAAAGAAACAAACAATTCAATTTAAAAATGGGTAGAGGACCAAATAGACATGTCTCCAAAGAGGGCATACAGATGACCAACAGATATATGAAATCATGCTCAATATCACTAATCAGGGAAATGCAAATCAGAACCACAATGAAATATCACTTCATATCAGTCGGAATAGCTATCATCAAAAAATCAACAAATAACAAGTGCTGACGAGGATATGGAGAAAAGGGAACTCTTTGTGCGCTCTTGGTGGGATTTTAAATTGGTGTGACCATTATGATAAATAGTAAGGAGATTCCTCCAAAAAATTAAAATAGAACTGCTTTATGACCCAGTAATTCCACTTCTGGTTATTTATCCAAAGAAATCAAAAACAGCAATTCAAAAAGATAGATGCATTCCTATGTTCATTGCAGCATTATTTGTAATAGCCAAGATATGGAAGCAACCTGGGTGTCCATCAACGGATGAATGGCTAAAGAAGATGTGGTAAACTAAACACACACACAAGCAGGAACATTAAACCAGCAATAAAAATTTAAAAAAAGATGAAATCTTGCCATTTACAACAACATGGATGGACCTGGAGGGTATTATGCTAAGTGAAATAAGTAAGACAGTAAGACAAATATCATATGATTTCATTTATATGTGGAATCTAAAAAAAACAAATGAGTAAACAAAACAGAAACAGACCCATAGATATAGAGAATAAGCTGATGGTTGCCAAAGGGGATGGAGGCGGCAGGAGAGGAGGGGATTTAAAAATAAAAATTATTTAAAAAAATTTTTTAAGAATATGTCCCAACATATTTTGAAAACTATTATTTAAATGTATCCTTTTTGGGTTTCTCCCCCTACATTTTTATAGTATGTTCACATATTCATTGGAACCATAATGACATAGCAAATAAATGTTTTAAGATTACCAGATTCCATGCTAATATTTTTATACTTTAGATATTTTTACCAAGGCCAATAATACTTAATATTATAAAATTATGGTGCTGTTTGCAGAACTCTGAATATACTAAAGGCACTGAATTGTATACTTTAGATTGGTGAATTGTAGAGTATGTGAATTTTATCTCAAAAAAGCTGTTTTTTAAAAACAAAATATCCTTATACTAACAAAGACTCATAACCGCTCCTCTTTGTGACCAATAGGGCCTCTAATCTGTGCTCTTCTTTCCTGACTGCAGAAGTCTGTGGCCCAATGACATCTTTGGAGGCAGTTCTGACGATGAGGTCCAGACATTACTGAATATTTATTTCCGTCATCAAACTCTGGGACAAACTGGTACTTATGCACTGGTGGGGTCTAACCAGAGCCTGACCGAAATCTGCACCAAGCTAATGGAGCTCAACATGGAGATCCGGGACATGATCCGCAGGGCTCAGAGTTACAGAGTCCTCACTGCCTTTCTCCCAGACTCCAGTGTTTCAGGCACTAGTCTCTGACAGCAGCCCCCCATCCCCCATGCGTTCCAAGCTGGGGGTGCTGCCATGCTGGAGTGACATCATTCAGTATCTTTTCAGCCTTCGCAAGGCTTGGTCAGACTGCTCTCCCTCTTGTTACCTGCTGGACTTCTTCTAAAGAAGATGACAGAACTTCCAACGTGTAGCAATACTATAAGAACCAAGGTAGCATAGAACATTCTGGGATAGACTCCATCCATCCTGCTGTGTAGCACAAATGTGTTATCATTTTTACTGAGCAAATGCAACTCACTACTGAAGAAGTGACTTCCATTGCATACCAAAGCCGACTACACTGAACAATACCTTCCTTTCTAGAAACAACTTTAGATTGGCAAAAGTGCAATGTTTTCTTCACTAAAAAAAATTTTATATTATAAAACTTGTACATTCTTTCCCTTTATTTTTCTTTTCCTTTTCTTTCTTTTTTTTTTTTCTTTTGGTGGACTGTGAGGAAGGGACAGGCGGAATGAAGCTGGCCATTGAAAATTGAAAGACAGTCAAAAGCTGACAGCCTGTATATGTGAAAAGGGAATTGTAAATGGACAATTTAATGTACACTGTAATTTGAATACAATTACTGTACCTAAAAGGAGCTGCTATGAAGTACCTTTCTTATGTTGCTAGGCTACTGTTTCTTAAAGCCCTAGATCTCTTTACAGGGGTCTGTGATTAGGACTGTACCACCAAAAATGGTCCAGATAGAACTTTTTTAAAGGATCTTGGCTGCTTTTTACTAGAAAGTTGCTTTTATGAGCATATTTATACTACAGAAGGATGAGTGTTAATTTTAACCAACTTTGCCATTTTGTAGAAAAGAGTTAAAGACTTTCACATTATAAATTTCAAGTCTTTTCACCTGTCACGCATGCATATTTTAATGTCCATTGGGACAGCCAGAAGTAGAATCATAAAGGTAAAATATGAGTTGTCCTTTGTTTCTTAAGAAATGTCATACTTTATTTGTAATATTTATGTAAAAGGCCATTGTTAAGTTTCTTCCTTAAACTTAATGCTGTCAAGTGTTAGATGTGTGCATGTACACCTGTTGCACATCAGAAACATATTCAAAGTTTATCTATCTATGTAACTTATTCACTCTGTAAATACATTTAAAGTTTTTGTGATGTAATCTTGGTTGATATTCTGTTCAGAACTTCCTTTAGACTAAAAATAGACAAAATACATACTGACAATGGACTTTATTTCTGGTTAATGGAGATTTTGCCTTTGACACACATTTACAGTTTTGGATGTGGGTTACCAGAGTGACAGCCCCAAGAGACACCATTTATATGTATTCCATGAATGGTACCCACTGGGATTGTGCAGCAAAACAGTGGCCTTGTGAAGCAGGAGGTATCTATAACCTCTTTGGAAGTGGACACCAAACAAAGACTGTGACCTTCAACCAGCTCTCTCTGTAATCAATCAGAGAAATCGGAAAAACTCCACAACCTATCATTAGTTGTCATCCTTAAAATTTTGAAATAGATTCTATAATGAGTAGTAAAATGTAGTAGGAGTTTTAATTCTGTCACCAACACCCATCTATTCTCCACTCCCTTCGAAAAACAGATACAGACACACACAACAATCTAATTTCTACCGTCTTCCTATTCATATTTACTTAGACTACCTAATGTTACTTGCTTTCCTTACAACAACTGAAACATAAATAGTAATTTTGTAGAAGTATCCTGCAGCAAGGAATCTGACCCAAGATTTTTATGTTACCATATATACAACTATTAACTGATTTTAATACTTTCTACTATAAACATATTCTTCTGATGATTTGTTTTTTCAGTTTATCTTAAAGATGATTTACCACAATTTACAGAAAACAACTGAATCATGATCTCACTGAAAAATATCTCATAAAATGAAAGTTTCTGTGGATAACCACACTGGCCAGTTCTGAGAGAGCTCTATTGGGATCCATGGTAGAAAGGACTGACTGGCCATTACTGAATTTACCACCATGCCCTTTTACTCAGCAAAGAACCAACATGAAGAGTTAATCTTTTAAAAGGGGGATTTCAGTAGTACATTTTAATCTGTAGTTACAGGAAATAGTGAGGGTTTTTTAATATGTAAAAAGAAGGTGACAGCAGCATAATGACAGTGTGAAGACTCCTTTGTTCCTCCCCTTAAATTTTAAGTTGGACATCTATAACTCCAGAAAGGATCCCTGCTCAATGAACAAACACACTAAAAGATCCACAAATGGGAACACGTGAAGGTGGGTGGGTTGAAATGAGTAGTGGAGGTGAGATGGGGGAGGACAGGGACAGTGGCCACAGATGCACTTATTTAGGTACCTGCTGCAGCTCCAGTGAGCATGCTAGTGTTGGAGAAATTGGGCTTCAGCCTTCACACTATGGTTCAGAATGTAAGAGGGGGAGAAGCACTGGTCCTCCAAGAAAAGGTATCTCTCTCCCCACTTCCTTTCACAGCAGAGCCCAGTAGAGGTGGTTGGGAAGCCTTTAACAGCACAGCTGTACCAACAGTTAGTGCCAGTATGGGAGCAGAGCTGTGAGATCATAAGCTAGCCTCCTTTGCCCCAAGCAGAGCCCAGTAAAGAAAGATGAGAATACCCAGGCACTGCAGAGGTGCTAACAGCCACTGCTAGCAGGAGAATGCAACAGTGAATTCACAAAACTGCCTCCCTTACCACACTCATCCCTTAAGAGCCTAGTAGAGACACCTCCAAAACACAGCAGGACCAGCAAACATTAGTAAAAATGAATGCTGGAAGCTTGCAAAACCAGTTCTCCACCATTCTCCACATTCCCCCACCACAGTGGTGGTGCCCTGTAACCCAGGTTACATGCATCATCCCAATGAGTATGTGGCACCTTACTTAACTGAAGCAATGCTGCATCACTATGTTCCCAGAGGCACAAATACTGCACATAAGAGAAAACAAAAACATTCACTATAACACCATCTACTGGAAAACAAAAGAAAGTACCCTACCTATTAACCTGCTGAATTGTTGAGAGCAAAATGGTATCTAAGCAAGAAAAGAGCTCAATACATCAAATGTGCAGGCAAAGAAGCAATCCATCACATAATATGAACAACCAAGTTAACTTGAAAGAGAAGGAAAATGAAAAGTCTCCAGAAACAAAATGCAAAGGCATGGAAGACTGTGACTTACAACAGAGAATTTAAACCTGCAGTTATGAAGAAAAAAAAAAACAAAACAAAAACCAGTTATGAACAAGATCCAAGAAAACTCAGAAAGGTAGTTCAGTGAGCTCATGAAGGAAATTAATGAACAAAAGGAGTATTTTATTGAAGAGACTGAAACTATAAAAATAAACCAAACAAGGGCCGGCCAAATGGCGCGTTGGTGAAGAGCTGGCTTGGGACGCCAGAGGGCCCCGGTTCAGATCCCATATATGAGGGCCAGTGACACTGCCCTCTACAGCTAAGATGCTGAACAACAGCTCAACCTGGAGCTGGGCTGCCGTGAGTTGCCAGCGACAGCGTAGGCTGCAGCCCTGCTGCAGTGGGTTGCCATGGACTACCGTGTGTGGCCAGCAGCCAGCAGCCAGTGTGAGTGGCCAGCAGCTGCAGTGAACGGCCGTCCAGAAGCCGGCGACTGATCTGCCTCACCCGGGAAGAGTGCAATGATGGTGCCAACTTGGGCCAGTGAAGCAATGTCCTCCACAACTAGACTGAAGAACAAAATGACAGCAACTTGTCTGTTCCCCTTCCCCCAATTCCCCAGCGTTGTTCCCATCCCCCAGTTCCCCAATAAAACCCTAAAAAAAAAATGAAAGAACTCTACAAGAATCAATGCCTGTATTAAAAAGAGTAACAAGGATAATGGATATGCGAGAAGGAGAAACAAAGGAGAAGGTAACACAGAGCCTATTCACATAAATAATTGATGAGACTTTCCCAAGCCTATGGGAAGAACTGGACTTTAGAATAAAGGAACCTAAGATAGCACATAATTATATAAATCCAAAAACACCTTCTCCAAGACACATTTTATTCAAGCTGCAAGAAATTGATGGCAAAGAAAGAATTCTCAAAGCCACCAGGAAAAAAGCCTGTACTCTACAAAGGAACCCATTATATTGTTTTCAGATTTTTCAGGAGAAACATTACAAGACAGGAAATAGTGGAAGGAAATATTCAAAATATTGAAAGAGAAAACCACCAACCAAAAAGAATATATTGAACAAAGTTGACTGTTGGATATGACAGAGAAATAAAGGCTTTACCAGACCAATAAAAGCTGACAATTTACCACCACAAGGTCGGCATTAAAACAAATGGTAAAAGAAGCTCTTCTACCAGAAACAAAAAGGCAAAAATATACAAAGCTTTAAGTAAGACGATTAACAGATAGAAGTAGGAAATTGCAACTCTACTTCAGAACAGAATATTAAACTTAATTATAACAGTTAAAACCAAAGAGTAAACATTAAAAATAACTATGACTACTGAAAATTGGTAATAAATGTACAATATAAATATGGATAGTTTGTGACAACAAAAACAAGAGGAAAGGAAGGAAGGGACTGAACTTGTACAAAGGAAGGAAAACACAAAAATCTTTTTTCTCACTGCATGTATGAAACATTTTTTACATAAACCAAATGGTAACTACAAAGCAAAAATATAGAGGTGAAACAAGGAACATAAAAAAGCAAAGAGGAGCAACTATATGCCAACAAATTTGACAATCTGGAAGAAATGGATAAATTTCTAGAAGCTTGCAATCTACCAAGTCTGAACCAAAAGAAACGGAAATGCTGAACAGACTGATTCCTACCAAATAAATTGAGTCAGTAATCAACAAGCTTCCAACAAACAAAAGTCCTGGACCAGATGGCTTCACAGGAGAATTTTACAAAACATTCAAAAAAGAATTAATACCTATTCTCCTCAAACTATTCCAAAAACTACAGGAGGAGGGAAGGCTTCCAAGCACATTTTATGAGGCCACTATTACTCTGATCCCAAAGTCAGACAAAGATATTACAAAAAAAGAAAACCATAGGCCGATATCCCTAATGAACACAGATGCAAAAATCCTCAACAAAATACTAGCAATCCGAATTCAGTGTCACATTAAAAAGATCATACACCACGATCAAGTGGGATCCATTCCTGGTATGCAAGGTTGGTTCAATATCTGCAAATCAATTAACGTAATACATCACATTAACAAAATGAAAAATAAAAATCATATGATCATATCGATAGATGCAGAAAAAGCATTTGACAAAATCCAGCAACCATTTATGATAAAAACTCTTAGCAAATGGAATAGCGGGATCATATCTCAACATAATAAAGGCCATATATGATAAGCCCACAG
>NW_017731528.1:2021319-2022673 GCF_001890085.2 Hipposideros armiger | reverse complement strand
ATATATATATATATATATATATATATATATATATATATATATATATATATATATAGTCATGGAATGTGGAGTATAGCGTGGGAGTGGAGTCAAGGGAATTGTAATAGATATGTATGATATGATATTGGGGGGAAGTGGGATGGCAGATTGGGGGAGGGGGTTGTCACTTCGAGGGGTAAAAAGTATAACTATTGCACTGTGTTGTACAGCTGAAATTATTTCTAAAAAATGTGTATTTCATAATAAAAAATAATTAAAAGAAAAAAAAAGCATTCGGCTGAGTCCTCATGTGGTGACCAGACCCCACTGAAAAATACATAATTTAATCATTTCCTTTGTAAGAAAAATCAGCCTTAGTTACTATATAATTAATCCATCTGCAGTAATTATTGTATTGACTATAAAAATAGACAAAATATAGATTTGACCCTACCCTGTCTTCCTGTTGAGTTGGGTAGAAAGATGGTCGAAAGATGGTTGAACCATCTTCTTCTCACTTAAATGAGGAAATATAGAATTTAGGAAGGAACACAACGATTAAGTTGACAAATTTTAACCTGACAGTTTCACTTTGTGAAATATATCTTGGAATAATTGTACAAACCAATAACATAAAGACCATATTTGGCGATGGAGATCATGATCTAAGGTCTTGGGTTGTGTATTCTTGAAATATTTTTTGAACATATTAAAGTTAATAAATATTTTAATTGCATTTAAAAAAAAAAAAGCAAAGAGGGGCAGCCAGGTGGCACAGTTGATTAGAGCGCATGCTCTGATCAACAGGGCCACCGGTTTGATTCCCACATGGGCCAGTAAGCTTCACCAAAGCTGAGCTACCACTAAGCTGCCAATAGGTGGAAGGATGGCTCAGCTGGTGTAACAACAAGATTGCCTGTTCGATGGTGGGCTACGCCCACTAGCAACTAAGTGAACTCGGCACCTTGAACTGAGCTGCCGCCCGGATTGCTCAGTGGATAAAGCGCGCGTTCACTTAACAACAAGGCTGCTGGTTCAACTCCCGCATGGGACGGTGGCTATGCCCACCCACAACTAAGACTGAACTCGGCACCTTGAGCTTAGAGGCCACGAGCTGCCAACGGGAAGACAGATGGATGAGAAGCCAGATGGCAACTGGCGCCCACCACAACAAAGATTGAAGAACAACAACTTGGCTGGTCCTCCTCCCTAATTCCCCAACACTGTTCCCCTCCCATTCCCAATAAAATCTTTTTTTAAGAAAAAGAAGAAACAGGGCCGACCGAGTGGCACGATGGTTAAGAACTGGCTTGGGACGCCAGAGGGCCCCGGTTTGGATCCCACATATGAGGGCCAGTGACACTGCCCTCCACAG
>NW_017731528.1:2017209-2019046 GCF_001890085.2 Hipposideros armiger | reverse complement strand
GTATGTAGCCAGCAGCCAGCGTGAGTGGCCAGCAGCTGCAGTGAGCGGCCGTCCAGAAGCCGGCGACTGATGTGCCTCACCTGAGAAGAGCGCAATGATGGTGCCAACTTGGACCAGTGAAGCAACGTCCTCCACAACTAGACTGAAGAACAAAATGACAGAAACTTGTCTGTTCCCCTTCCCCCAATTCCCCAGCACTGTTCCCATACCCCCAATTCCCCAATAAAAATCTTTAAAAAAAAAAAAAGAAACAGAAAAATCTGATCAGTCTAGTAACTGAAATCATATTAGTAATCAAAAAACTCCCAACAAACAATAGTCCTGGGCCAGACGGCTTCACAGGTGAATTTAGCCAAATATTCAAAGAATTAACATCTACCCTTCTCAAACTATTCCAAAAAGTTCAAGAGGGAAGGCTCTCAAGTTCATCTTATGAGGCCAGTATTACCCAGATTACAAAACCAGATAAAGACATTACAAATAAAGACAATTACAGGCCAATAATCATGATGAACATAGATGCAAAAATCCTCAACAAAATATTAGCAAACCAAATTCAGCAATACATTAAAAGAACATACACCATGATCAAGTGGGATTTATTCTCAGGATGCAAGGTTTGTTTAATATCTACAAATCAATATGATACATCACTTAAATGAAGAATAAAGTCATATGAACATATCAGTAGATGCAAAAAAAAGCATTTGGCAAAATCCAGCATCCATTTATGATAAAACTTCTTAGTAAAGTGGGAATAAAGGGAACATACCTCAACATAATAAAGGCCATATATAAGAAACCCACAGCTAACATAATACTCAATGGGGAAAAGCTAAAGCATTTCCTTTAAGATCAGGAACAAGACAAGGATGTCCACTTACACCCCTATTTAACAGAGTTTTAGAAGTGTTAGCCCACAGCAATCAGAGAAGAAAAAGAAATAAAAGGCATCCAAAAAGGAAAGAAGTAAAGCTATCATTATTTGATGACATGATACTATTATTGAGAGAACTCTAAAGAGTCTTCCAAAAACTATTATTATAGAATGGATAAATTAATTCTACAGTAAAGTAGCAGGATACAAAATTAAGATTCAGAAATTAGTTGCATTTTTATACACCAATAATGAACTATGAGAAAGAAATTAAGAAAACAATCCCATTAACAATTGCATCGAAAACAAAAAACAAAAAAAAAACCTAGGAATAAATTTAACCAAGGAGGTAAAAAGATCTGTACTCAGACAACTATAAGACACTGAAGAAAGCAATTGAAGAAGATACAAATAAATGGAAGCATATATTGTGCTCATGGATAGGAAGAATCAATATCGTTAAAATGTCCATAGTACCCAAAGCAATCTACAGATTCAATGCAATCCCTATCAAAATACCAATGGCAGTTTTCACAGAACTAGAATAACCCTGAAGGTTATATGGAACCACAAAGACCCTGAATAGACAAAGCAATCTTGAGAAAGAAGAACAAAGTTGGAGGTATCACACTATCCGATATAAAACTATACTGCAAGGTTATAGTAATCAAAACAGCATGGCCCAGCTGAGTGGCGCGTTGGTTAAGAGCTGGCTTGGGATGCCAGAGGGCCCGGTTCGGATCCCACATATGAGGGCCAGTGACACTGCCCTCCACAGCTAAGATGCTGAACAACAGCTTGACCTGGAGCTGGGCTGCGGTGAGTTGCCAGCAACCGCGTAAGCTGCAGCCCTGTTGCAGTGGGTTGCCATGGGCTACTGTGTGTAGCCAGCAGTCAGCGTGAGCGGCCAGCAGCCACAGTGAGCGGCCATCCAGAAGCCTGCGACTGATCTGCCTCGCC
>NW_017731528.1:1970252-2017064 GCF_001890085.2 Hipposideros armiger | reverse complement strand
CCCCAATTCCCCAGTGCTGTTCCCATCCCCCATTTCCCCAATAAAAATCTTTAATTAAAAAAAAAACCACAGCATGGTACCCCTCCCTCCCTCCCAGCTTTCCCCCTAAGAGATGCTGCAATGCCTCTGTCTTGTTTTTTCTTATTCTCCCCCTTTCCCTTCCTTTTTTTCCTTTCCCCCCGCCCCTCCCTTTCTCCATTTCCCTAAGAGGTGTATCCCCCAGTAGGGGCAGAGGCGGTTTCACCCCATAACACCCACCCCTCTACCCAGCCCCCTGCTGCCCTGTGGTGGGAGAGAGCCTCCTCCTTACCCAGGCACAAGCTGCGGCAGTTGGAAGAGTGGAACTGGCAGTAGCAGCCTCAGGTCCAGGGTCGTCATGGAACTAATCCACTGACCAACCCATCAGCCACAGCTGTGTGTCCCACAGGAGCACCACGCCCATGCCCCCCCCCCAGTCCCATTACCCCTCTTCTCCCTCCTCAGTGGGCTCCGGTCTCACACACCTCGCACTGAGGAAAATGGTGGTAACGGCCCCCAAGATGACACCATGTCACTACTGTGAGGCCTACAGCTCCCCCAGCGGTGATAGGGAGGAGGGGAAGAAAAGGGAGAGGAGGAGGAAAAAGAGGAAGTAGCTACATCAAGCTGGCAGGCAGGCAGATCCAAAGGATATCATGAAGTTTCCAGAGCGTTTGGAAAACCAGAGATTGCCATTTCCTGTTGGAAAAGGCAATCTCTAGGGAAGGCCAGATGTGGAAGGAAAATGTGCCAAAAATGCCTACAAATTGGAATGTCTCTCCATCCCAGCAAGATGAAGTGATTTAGTGGCCGGCCAAACTCAAGTACCAATTCATCCTTTACCCAGAAACATTTGCTCCAGCTAGCAGTCTCTTGCACAGGTTTTTCACTACTGTAACGGCCCACCCAAAATGCATGAGTTGTATTGCAATCTGTTTTTTCCTAGCTGCCAAGACTATAGAAGAGGAAGAAAGAATTCTTCCTCCTCTGAAGTGTACTAAAGGTGTTGGCAAGAGACAGATTCTATGGATGGTCATCTGAAATTCTGAGGATGGAGAGAATTATTCTGGAGAAGTTGAATTGCAACCTTCCCACAGCCACACCACTGGATTTTCTTCCCATCTTCCACACCACTGCAGTGTCAACAGGCCTCAGTTACTTTTCGGTTTGCCCAAACTGAGCCTGTCTCAACATGTGGCCATCCTGACTGAGCAACTACTTCACTGCATGGCCTGTAACCAACTTCTGCAACTCAAAGGATCCATGCTCACTCTGGCCATGCTTAGCCTGGCAATGGTGACACTTACTCCTTACAATCAACCGCGGCAGAAAGTACAGGTGGACCCAATGTTAACAGTCTGTGGCACATCGCCTTTCTACTCTGCAGTATTCCCTACCTCAGTTACGTTCATGTCTAGTGTTCCCTCAGCACACCCTGGTGACATGTGATAAAGGAATGTTCAGGTTACATACCCTCTCTGTCCCAGGCCCAGATTTCTCCAGGGACAACAGCAAAGTAGAAATGCCAGAGGTACAGAAGCATTCTGTCATCATCTCCCGGCTGCCCGTGGGGGCAAGCATACCTCTGCCAATCACTAAGTACAGGAAATGGAAGTGGATGACTTCTACGATGAATCAAATAACTCTAGAATGAAGATAATGCTTCTGAAAGTGTGTGTTCTGTGTGGGAGGCACTGATTTATCAAGGTAGGAGGGGCATGCTTCCCCATGTCCACCTTTGCAGCCTGTGTCTGTCATGCAGCTTTAAGCCCAACTGAGGTACACTACTCTGGAATGGGAACACAGAAGGCTCTAGAAAGGCATGTACCTTCTCAGGCTGATTTGAAGTGAGCCAGGAAAAAAATCCATTTCCTTGTGTGGCTAATTATAATTCAACATTATTTAAGCACCTTTTTAAAGATTAAAAAAATGTAAAATTCAAAAGATCCAATTTTTAAGTAAAACATTTCTTTGTAGTATTTGTCAGTTCTACCCTTTTCTCTGCTAAAATGTAACGCAGATTACCACATCAAACATTCATTCATTGCTTTTTTTTTTAAGTTCCAAAATTCATAGCCAGCAAACCCTATCCCTAATGTCCTGACTTAATTTTTCTCTTGCTTTTGCTTGCTTCTTCATTAAATGTTTAATGAATTTTATGCTTGTTCAACTTCCACTGATTAGGAAACCCTTAAAATGATTTTTTAGCAATTTAGTGAACAAATTATTTCAGTTTGACAGCAATATTTTAATCCATGATTCAAATAAATCTGACAGGATATTTCACAATAGCCCCATATAAATCAGAGGTGGTAATAGAGAAAGGACTCATATTACCACACTGATTTTTGTGTTTGTCTTATTTCCATCTCTAGTTTGGAAACAAAATTATTGTTTTATTTTTATTTACCTTAAACTTTAGCTTAAAAGTGACATGTAATTAGGACACTTAGATTTTTTGAAATAATTTTTAACATTTGTATAAAAAAATAATTGTGATAAAGTAAATATATCCAGGTGTTCACCAAAGCAACACGTTATATAAAAACTAAAACTTGACGTTTTTTTTTTCTTTTTTTGTAACTAATCAGCTTCTTTTCACTCTATAAGTGAGAGAGACTGTCTAGATGTTGGGGCAGCTCTGTCATTTGGGTCTGTAACATGTAACAACTGAATTCAGTACCCTAGTTTTATGTTAAGCTATTAGGATTTTTCTCGATAAAAGTTATTCCCTTTGTCTCCCGAGCCCACCTATATCTCTTAATGACTTCTGGATCCTGAGCTCCCTGTGCAGTCTGAATAAGTTGTTGCAGTCAGAACCAACCATGTACAGATGATGAAAGCCTCTGGTGGCAATAAACGTTGTGTTTTAAAAACAAACAAGCAAACAAAACAGCATGGTACTGAAATATTGGGTTGTCGGAAATGATATATGTTTTCTGTTTTTCATTGCAAAAATGACTTTTTCATTGCATCATGACTTTTCCAACAACCCAATAAAACAAACACTTAGATCAATGTAATAGAATAGGGAGCCCAAAAACAAACCCATGCCTATATAGTCAATCAATCTATGACAAAGGAGGCGAGAATATACAATGGGGTAAAGACAATCTATTCAATAAATGGTGTTGGGGGCCAGCCAAGTGGCTCAGTTGGTTAAGAGCACAAGCTCTGAGCAACAGCGTCACCGGTTTGATTTCCACATGGGCCAGTGAGCTACGCCCGAGCTGAGCTGCCGCTGAGCTGCCAACAGGTGGCATAATGGCTTAGCTGGTGAGAGCACATGCTTCTAACAACAAGGTTGCTGGTTCGACTCCCGCATGGGATTGTGGGCTGCGCCCCTGCACCTCCACCTCCCCCCCACAAGTAAGATTGAACACAGCACCTTGAGCTGAGCAGCTACAAGCTGCAAAAGGCCAGCCAGATAGCGACTGAACTTGGAGCTGAGCTAGCTTCGCCCTTCACAAGTAAGATTGAAGGACAACAACTTGGCTGTTCCCCTTCCCCAATTCCCCAGTAAAATCTAAAAAAAAAAAAATTTGGTGTTGGGCAAACTGGACAGATACATGCAAGAGAATGAAACTAGACCACCTTCTTATTCCAGATACAAGAAAAACTCAAAATGGATTAAAGTCTTAAATGTAAGACCTGAAACATAAAAATCCTAAAAGAAAACATAGGTAGTAAACTCTCTGACATTGCTCTTAGTAATATTTTTTCTCATATATCTCCTCGGGCAAGGGAAACATAAAAAAATATAAACAATTAGGACTTCTTCAAAATAAAAAGTTTTTACACAGCAAAGGAAACCATCGACAAAATGAAAAGACAACCTACTGAATGGGAGAAGATATTAGCCAATGATACATGGATAAGTGGTTAATATCCAAATTATATAAGGAACTCATACAACTTAACACCAAAAAGACAATCTGATTAAAAGATGGGCAGAGGACCTGAACAGACATTTCTCCAAAGAAGGCATACAGATGGCTAACAGACATACGAAAAGATGCTCAATGTCACTAATCATCAGAGAAATGCAAATAAAAACTACAATGAGATAACTTCTCACTCCTTTCAGAATGGCTGTCATCAATAAATCAACAAACAAGTGCTGGCAAGGATGTAGAGGAAAGGGAATCCTCGTGCACTGTTGGTGGGATTGCAAATTGGTGCAGCCACTATGGAAAACAATGTGGAGATTCCTCAAAAAAATTAAAAATAGAATTACCATATGACTCAGCAATCCCTCTTCTGGGTATCTACCCTCAAAATTTGAAAACACTTTTTCATGTCCCCTATGTTCATTGCAGCACCATTCACAATAGCCATGACATAGAAACAACCTAAGTGTCTTTCAATGGATGACTGGATAAAGATGCGGTACATATATTCAATGGAATACTACTAAGTTCACACATACGCACAAAAGATGAAATGTTGCCATTTGCGACAACATGGATGTATCTTGAGTATTATGCTAAAAACATAAGTCAGATGGAAAGGGACTTGAAGCATATAATTTCACTCATTTGTGGGATATAAAACAAAAGGCAACAAAGGAACAAACAAAACAAAAAAACAAACTCATAGATACAGACAACAGAATGGCAGTTATCAGAGTGGAAGGGGGGTGGTGGGAGGACAAAGAGAGTAAAGGGGGTCTAAGTATGGTGACGGAAGTAGACTAGATTTTTGAGGGTGACCACATGATAGAGTATACAGACGTTATCAAGTTGTACACCTGAAATTTATATATTGTGATTAGCCAATATTACCCCCCAATAAATTTAAGAAAAAAAATTTTAACCCCAAAATAAATAACTCCATAGATTTTAATATCTCACTCCTGTCTTACCCAGGTAGTTAAAACCTGAGATTTACCTCTTCCACACCTGCACCAGAATTACGTGTGACATTACAGGAACACAATTACAACCAAGCAGATCTCAAACAGCACCAAGTCTCAAAACGAGCTCTCAATGCTATCAATCACATCTTCCTGATAATTTCAAATCCCAATACCTGAAATAATTATTCCACACCTTGCTCTCTCTCCTCAGCCTCCCACCCCTTCCCTTCCTACCTGCCTCAGCTGATGACTTTGCTTCATAACTCATTGAATAAATAGAACAAATCAGTCTCATCTTCTCCCCCAAATCTATAAACCTATCTTTATCTAACTAGCTCCATGTTCCAAGTGTTCCATCCTTTTACCTTAAAGGGACTATCACTGCTCCCATTCAGGCCTGATCACACCACCTGTGCTCTGGACCCCATCTCTTCTCCCTTTTCAAGGGCTTTGTTCATGTGTGTGTGTCCTCTCCTTGCTGTATCATCAGCTTCTCTCTACTGAATTATTCCCACTAATATATGAGTACAAACTCACTTAGTACCTTCCTTTTCCCCAAATGCCCTTCTCACTATCACCCATCTCTCTGTTTAACAGCAAAACTTCCAGAAAGTATTATCTCTATTCCCTGTCTTGACTTTATTAACTCTGGCTTCCATCCCTACCATTCCACTGAAGCTTTCTTTTCAAGATCACCAGTCAACTTTTTTTTTTCATTTTATTGGGGAATTGGGGGAGGAGAACAGCTTTGGGGAATTGGGAAGGGGAACAGACAAGTTGCTGTCCTTTTGTTTTTCAGTCTAGTTGTGGAGGACGTCACTTCACTGGCCCATGTTGGTATTATCATTACGCTCTTCCCGGGTGAGGCAGTCGCTTGCCGGCCATTGGATGGCCGCTCATGGCAGCTCACAAAAGCTCATGCCCACTGCCGGCCAGCCCCACTACAGCCTACACCGTCGCTGGCGACTCACGGCAGCCCAGCTCCAGGTAGAGCTGTTGTTCACCATCTTAGCTGTAGAGGGCGCAGCATGACTGGCCCTCATATGTGGGATCCGAACCGGGGTCCTGCTGCTCAGAGCTGGCATCCCAAGCCAACTCATAACCAATGTTCCACTTGGCCAGCCCTCACCAGTCAACTTTATGTCACAGCAAATCCAATGGACATGTCTATCTCTATCCTTCTCACTCACCACAGGATTTGACTCAATCGACCATTCCCTTCTTCTCAAAACTGTTTCATCTTCCCTTTCATGACAGCATGCTCTTCGTATCCCTCTTGATCATCTCCTTTATCTAAACCTCTTACTTATCACTACTCGAAGTGGGATCTAGGGGACCAGCAGCACTGGGAGGATCTGGGAGCTTGTCAGATTTGCAGACTCAAATCCTTAACCTGCTAGATCAGAATCTCCAGGTAACAAGATCACTGGATAACTTCTGGAACTTTACAGTTTCAGAATTATTGCTCTAAATGTTGGAACGCCCCAGATCCCTGTGCTGTACTCTCCTAGGTGATCCCATCCAGGTCCACAGCTTTAAACACTACATATTTTTTTATCTCCACGTCTCTCTCCAGCTCTGACTTCCCTCCATATTCCAGATTCATATACTCAGCCTACATGACATCTCCATTTGGATGTCTCAAATATTTCAAACCTAATATGTTGAAAACAGATGCCCTAGCCCATGTCACTGCATAGCTCCACCAAAATAACGAAGCTAAGTTTACTGAGCCCTCAAAATGTTACAGGTAATAGCCTACATACTTAACATGTACCAGCTCCTTTAGTCCTCACACCTCTAGCAAGAGACAGGTACTATTGTTATCCCCATTTTACAGAGGAGTAATTGAGACAGGGAGTAACATGCCCCAACCCTACATCTCTAAGTACCGCACCCATGATTTGAAGTTGGGTCATCTGACTCCTAACGGTTATACCTCTCAGCTCCATCTGCCCCCTAGCTCAAAGCAGAAATCTAAAACCATCACTTATTTCTCCATCATCCACTTCCAATCCTGTATGTTACATTCCCAAACATTATCTTGAATCCATGTACTTCTCTCCATCTGCATGGCTACTGCCCTTGACCTAGCCATCATTCTGTCCGTGCCTTCATTAACTTCCTAACTGGTCTGCCTCCTCCCCCTCTGCCTGGCCTTCCATCATAGCAGTGAATTTGCCAAAGTAAGAATCTGATGTCACTGCCTGTTGAAACACTTTCATGGGCTGCAGTGTGCTGGAGCGCAGCAGACCTGACCCCTGTCTTCTCCAGCCCATGACCCACACTGGCCTCAGGGGCTCCTGCTCATGGGACGTGCCACATACATGCTCTGTCCCCTCGAGCCTTTGCTCTTGCTGTTCCCTTCAATCACAACCAATTCCTTTTCTCCCAGCTCCATCATCCTACAGGTCTCCATTCTCATGTCGCCTCCTTCCAACTACCCTACCTAAAAGGGTCACTTATCATAGCACCCTGTTTCCTTCATAGCACTTACCACATATGAATCTGAGAGAAAATATAAATGTGGTAGTGAAAGCCATGGAGCAAATCCCTGGTCTAGCTGGGTTCAAGTCCTGAGTGTACCCTGTGAGCTCTGGGGCTCCTTTTCCTCCTCTAAGAAGGGCCTTCATAGTTCCTACTTCCTACAGCTGCTGTGATGAGCCACAACAATGCCGGGCACTTACTGAGTGCTGTTGAAGTGTTAAACACATTATTGTGTGTACTTGAAGACAAGGATCTTGCCCCTTGATTGTCTCTATGTTCCAAGTGCTTAGAACACCCAGCTTGTAAAAGTTTGTCAAATGAATGTGATTCCTCTTCATTGTCCCTTCATATAAGTGACAGTATCTACCATTTCTCAATGCTATATTGATATTTTTACTCTGGAGTAACCAATTAATGCGGCTTCATGGTCTTTTAACATGCATTTATTTTATTCTATTCACACTGTACAACTGTTAAACAACCTACAAAAAGTACAAAAGCCTAATCCATTTTCCAAAACCAGGTCAGAGCTAAGGTGCAAAAGAGGAACAGTACAGTAAGTGACAAGAGTTTAGGTGTCCTGTATAAGTCATACTGTCCGTCATATGATGTATTTAAAGCTGTAAATATTGCCACAGGAGAATCTCTTGTCTTTGCAGCGGCCACACAGTTCCTGTCGATGAGGTTTCCTTAGATCGATGTGTCTTTTCTTTCGAGGACAGGAACAACAAGACTTTGAACAGATCTTTAGAAAACAAGGAATAGTATGGACACTACGTGATCAAATTAGTGTTTCAAACATAATCCTCAAACCAAAATACTTCTCCCACCACTCCATCCCTGATATCTTCATCCTTGTTTGAATCCTACGAGAAGTCCAAGACCAACTCGTACAAAACCACTCATATACCATTAAATGCCATGTGTTTGTCAAGATGAGCAAGCAAAGATGTGATTAGGAGACTATCACTGAGCCAATCAAGAAGATATAAAAGTTTAAAAGTTAGATTTTTATAGAGTGTCTTCACTATGTACGTGTTCATATTGTGGGCAGGTAGGGGTGAGGGGCATGGGTGAGTAGTGAGTGATTTGATTATCTAGGCTGGAACATTTAGATACACCAGCACAGTGATTCTCAACCAGCAGGATTTTACCCACCACCAAATATCTGGCAATGTCTGGAGATGCTTTTGTTTGTCACAACTAGGAGGGAGGGGTGTCCTAGAGGGAACTAAATTTTCTTTTCTTTCTAGACATGTCTAATCTTTAAAATGTCTTTATATCCATTATCCCATTCTAAATAAAAATTTTCTTTATATCCATTATCCCATTCTAAATAAAAATAAAAATTTTTATTTAGAATGGGATAATGGGTATAAAGACATTTAAAATAAAATGTTAATGATAAATAAAAATCATACACCATGGAGATTAGTATACTGTCCTTGTCCACCCTCCCAACCCTGCTAATCTTTAAAATAGGTAATCACTACTCTATTTTTTTGGCATGTGTCCACAGCCACAGAAAGTCAAGATTTATCTTTTACACTGTGAAAACAAGCATTTCCATTTTCCAAATGAGTCGTAAATATGACTTATCAGACACTGTACTATGTTTGCATCTTCCACTTTTCCTGTGTCCTTATAAGAAAATTCTAATACCTAATAATCACATGGTGCTTTCTATGTGCACTGTTCTAGCACTTTATATACATTAATTCCTTTAATTATCATAATACTCTTATAAGGAAGAAAAGATTCAATTAAAAAAAATCAGGGTTTACTCTAAAGGTAGATTTGTTTCTGGCAATAGAGAATTGGGTAGTTTAGATAAAGCCTCATGCTTAGGACAACTGGAAAAGCTGAGCTAAAAAAAAAAACAAACAATAATTTTTTTAAAAGAACTATCTAAAATCACTAGAGAATTATCAAAGCATTAGAAAGGAAACCAAAAAATAGAGATGAACCTGACATTTGGGACTATTTTCTCTCCAAAGGTATCTGTCAATCGTGAAAGAGGAGAAAGATGGTAGAAAACTTAGCATGAGTTTAACAAGTTGATGAAGCTGAGGGATAACCTTAAATATGCAAAAATGAAAAAGCCCTGGAAAGCAATTCTATTTTTTGTGTTAAGACCCAGAAAGGCTACATGCTAAGAATAAGGATGAGCCAAATATTGACCAGCCTTTACAGAGGCCAAAGCCCAGCTTCAAAACATCTCAACCTTGACTAGAAAATAGTGACCTGAAATTGTTAGTGTCCCTATCTGCCTGCCAGAAGCACACAAATCTTCTGTGGAAGAAGATATATTCTAGGTCTCTGTTATCACTGTAATTTTTCATGTACAATATCTAGCACTCAATCAAAAATAACCAGTTATATGAGGAGACAGAACACCACATTTGAAAACCAAGGAAGGGCCGGCCGAGTGGCGCGATGGTTAAGAACTCGCTTGGGATGCCAGAGGGCCCCGGTTCGGATCCCACATATGAGGGCCAGTGACACTGCCCTCTACAGCTAAGATGCTGAACAACAGCTCAACCTGGAGCTGGGCTGCCGTGAGTCGCTGGCGACGGCGTAGGCTGCAGCCCCTGTGGCAGTGGGTTGCCATGGGCTACCGTGTGTAGCCAGCAGCCAGCGTGAGCGGCCAGCAGCGGCCGTCCAGAAGCCGGCGACTGATCTGCCTCGCCCTGGAAGAGCGCAGTGATGGTGCCAACTTGGGCAAGTGAAGCAACGTCCTACACAACTAGATTGAAGAACAAAAAAAACCGACAGCAACTTGTCTGTTCCCCTTCCCCAATCCCCCAGCACTGTTCCCATCCCCCCAATTCCCCAATAAAAATCTTTAAAAAAAAAAAAAAGAAAAAGAAAACCAAGGAAAATGAAGAGGATATTGACAGAACCATGGGGAATGAAGTTATCTGATATAGATTTTTAAGATAAGACTAATATTTCCAGCAGAGGACTGGGAGTCATTTTTTTCCAAAAGACAAAAATGCCAGCACTGAAAAATGCAATAACTAAAATCAATAACTCAGTGGATGGGTTTAATAGCAGATTGGAAAGAATTAGAGCAAAGAATTAGATTGAGCAAAGAATTAGAAAAGATAGATTGAGCAAAGAATTAGAAAAATGGAAAATCATTTAACATGATATCAAAACTGAAGCAAGGTGAGAAAAAAGCATAGGAAATATAGAAAAGAGTGTAAAAGGCATAAGTGATATTGCAAAGATCTAATACAAGTAATTGTAAGAAAGAGGGAGAATGGGGTGGCAGTAATATTTTAAAAGATAAAGGCAGATAATTTTCGAAACATGATGAAAAATCTTCAAGCTACAGATTCAAGAACACTGTGAAACCCAAACAGGATAAATACAAAGAAACCAAAACTAGGCATGTTATTGTAAAACTGCTGAAAATGAAAGCAGTGAGAAATATCTTAAAAGCAAGCAGATTTAAGAAGGGGAGAAAGAGTGAGAGATTATTTCAAAGGAGCTGCAATAAGACTAATAGTCAACTTCACAATGAAGGTCAGATTTTTCAAGGGCAGAAAGAAAACTACTGCCAAACTAAGAATTCTATACCCAGAAAAAATATTCTTTAAAAGCTATCCAGACAAAATAGAATGTGTCACCCTAAGAACTGCACTACAGGAAATATTCAAATGTATTCTTCAGGTAAAAGGAAAGTGGTCCCAGAGACAAAAAGGAGCTTAGATCAACAGAAAGGATAAATATGTAGCTAAAGCTAAATGAATAAAGACTATAGAAAATTGTGTCTTGTGAAGCTTAAAATTAAAATATACAACAGCAGCATATAAATTAGAATTAAGTGATAAGGAATTAAAGTGTTCTGATGTCACTGCATTGTCAGTGAGAGGTAGGATTAACAATTTATGTAAACTTTGATAAGTGAAAGAATTATGTTGTAATCTCCAGAGTAACCACCATAAGAACACACTAAAGAACAAATAATTACTAAGATAATAGAGGTGGGAATAATTCTTTAAAAATCAATTCAAGTGGCTGGCCGAGTGGCTCAGTTGGTTAAGAGCTCGCTCAAGAGTTTGAGCTCTGAGCAACAGGGTCCCCGGTTTGATTCATGGCCCAAGCTGAGCTCCTGCTGAGCTGCCAACTAGTGGCAGGATGGCTCAGCTAAAAAAAAAAAGAAATCAATTCAAGTGAACACAAGAAAAAGGAGTATAATATATTTAAACCCAATTTAATAAGTAACTATATTAAAAAGACTAAATGAGAATGTCAGACTAGAAAATGGAAGGATAAATCATTTATAAACTAGACTAGTTTCTAAAGAATATAAAAAAGAAATATTTTTAATTAAATGAAGAATTTAAATTTAAAAAAAAAACAACTCTTGATTATGAAAATCAACTGTTACACTTTTTTGAAAAGCTTCAAGAGAGCTTTCCTGCCAGCTATTTTAGAAAAAAATCTCATCTGATTCTGTGACTTCCTAGGCACTGGAGACACCATGGAATGTGATCACAGCTCTAATAGTAACGATCTAGCCTTGGGTAAGTTATTTTCTAATTGAACTTCAGCTTTCTTCTCTGTAACACGAGGATAACACCTACCTCTAAGGTTAGATTACAGGAGACAATCCCTGTAAAGCACTTAGCCTAAAGTTTGGCACACAGTAAAAGTTTAATAAAGGTTACCTATTAATTACCATATTTCCCCATGCATAAGACACACCCTTTTTCGAAAAATTTGGGGTCTAAAAACTGGGTGTGTCTTATAGATTTTGGTTGTAGATTTTTTTACTTGCATTTCCCACTTTTTTCGTGCTTGTTGTCTTTGCGCTCATTGTTTCGCACTTGTTACCAGTATATTACGGTAGGTTATGTTTTGCCACGTTCTGCCCAGAAATGGCTCAGAAAAGGTTTTTGTACAGTGCTGAATTCAAGTTAAAAGTGATCCAGTTTGCAAAAGTGAATGGAAATCGTGCTGCTGAACGTAAGTTTGGTCCTCCTCCAACTGAGAAAACAATCTGAGACTGGCAATGGGAAGAAGAAACCCTACTGAAAACGCCACAGCAGAAGGCCATGAGAGGCAATATATGAAGACAGTGATTCGTCATCAGACACAGATGAGGACAAGCTAATGGTTGGGAGTTTTGACAGTGATGAGGAGTTGTATGAATTTTATGATGAATAAAACTTGAGTTCAGTAACTTTATGTAATTTTTTTTTTCAAAATTCGGGCCCCCAAATTAAGGTGTGTCCTATACATGGGGAAATACGGTACATCCAAACTATGCATAGGGTGTTTGAGGTAAAACACAACCCCATACATAAGCACACCACGTAAGGCAACTTAAGAGTACATTTTTTCGGGCCGGCTGAGTGGCGCGTTGGTTAAGAACTGGCTTGGGACGCCAGAGGGCCCCGGTTCGGATCCCACATATGAGGGCCAGTGGCACTGCCCTCTACAGATAAGATGCTGAACAACAGCTCAACCTGGAGCTGGGCTGCCGTGAGTGGCCAGCGTTGGCTGGTGGGTTGCCATGGGCTGCGGTGTGTAGCCAGCAGCCAGTGTGAGTGGCCATCCAGGAGCAGGCAACCGACCTGCCTAGCCTGGGAAGAGCACAATGATGTGTGCCTACTTGGGCCAGTGAAGCAATGTCTTCCACAATTAGACTGAAGAACAAAAGGATAGCAACTTGTCTGTTCCCCTTCCCCCAATTCCCCAATAAAAATCTTTTTTTAAAAAGTACATTTTTCTCCCATTCCCCCCTCCAAAAAACCCCACAATTTATGCTTTTTTACCCTAAAGTATCCTAAAAATTCAAACACATAGAAAACTTAACTCTCCTACACAAATATCCAATACTAACATTATGCCACAGAAGCTTCCTGTTCAGAATGGAAACGTTATAGACACAATGGAAGTGTTTCATAAGTTTACCTGACACTGGATTGCTTCTACTCGATAAGGGTTAAAACTCTTCTGGCATTTGCAACAGAGTTGTTTGAAATAAACCTAAAGAGAAATTTGTCCTTTTTTAAATCCAAGTTTAAATGTACCCTAGGCCTAAGTTCTCAATTTAAGTAACCCACTCCCTCCCCTTGTACCTTGCTTTTGCCCAACCTCTACCTGGAGGTGTTGAGGTCTTCTAATGCCAATCAGTCACTTTTTTACTCTTCAAACCTCATTTTTCTTACCTGTAAAATCTAGATCCAACTCCTTATTTTTTCCATAATTCTAACAACTACTCAGAAATGTATATAAAGTACCATAGTACCAATGGGAAATAACTATTATAATTTCCCTCATTGTGCAGGCCAAGCCCTTGACTTTCTCCTTTTGCCCTGGTCTATTAGCCCCTGCTTTTTCATTTTTTCCCCCCAGTATTTCCCACTTGAACTTCAAATTACTTGTAGTTACCCACCAATACATGTGATTTCTAGGCTTTGTGCATTTCCTCATGCGCATTTTCTCCCTGCCTCACTTGGTGAACTCCTCCTATTTATCCTTTCAAGTCCTGCTTGGACAACAAGATGCCGTCCCCCTCACTGACAGGGTAAGTCATCCCCCTGGTGTGTTGTTTGGGGACCATGTCCATGCCACAGGTGCCACTGCATTTGTCACCAAATTGCATTTTGTCTCCATCACTCCTATTAGAATAAATTTCTTGAGGATGAATTCTATGTCTTGTTCTTTGCATCCTAGTGTCTTGGAGTGTTTAAATTAAACCCGTTGTTTTTCTTCTGGCAAGAGAAGTAATTTTAGTTTAGTTTAAAAATCCACTCGCCTCCAGGGTCTAATGGCTAGTGTGAAGTCACGTTTCCATTCAGTTCTTAGCATGAATCTCCATCTACAGTCCTTTAGCTGAAAAAGCAGTATCTAAAGTGTGACAGCACAGGCGCCCCAAACTCAAATGCTTGTGGAAGTTAATAAACTAGTCCAGGTGTAGACTGTTACAAAATGACGTGCACATGCCCAGGGAAAGGAACGAGAGGCTGCTTAGGCCCTGCCTACAGTTCTCAGACTGAAACTCAAGTCTGTGATGTCCAGAGTGTGACTGTTGAGGAAAATCTGGAAACACAGACTGAGAAATCTTGCCCAGTCTTAATATGTTGACAACTAATGCAAATGGGGGTGGGGGATGAGGAGGAGATGAAAATCTGCTTAGCCTAAAGAAGTCTCTCACAGCCAACTAACCCTCACAATAAATTATTTCTCTTATAGCCCCACCTTGTGGACAGACAGTGGAAATTTCCTAGAGCTAAGGCCCAAACCTGCTCAAAATATACCAACTAAAACATGATTATAGAAAGTCCCAGTGTATATACAGAAGAACAAAAGTTCATCTAAATAATCTGACATTTTGTCCAACAGAACTACCAAATCCAGCAGAGCACCAGGACAGGTTTCAGCAGCCTCAGGAGCTCATGTGGACTGTCCAGTCCCATCCAGTCCCAACATTTACTGAGAACCTACTATGTGCCTGGCACTGAGGACCAAGATGAATGAGACGCATCATGTCATGCTCCACCAGGAAACATTCTTCCTCCACCTAACATCTGTACCACCCCACCCTCCTCCACGTCCCACTCACTTCACTCACCTTATTAGTTCCAGAAATGCACCACACATAAGCACTCTCCCATCTGGTCTTACAATCTTTACAGTGAAAATAGCCATATTTTGGTTCCAAAAACTGCAAATAGAGAAGGCTTTCATTATCTTGGAGGGAAAAAAAAGCCAGGTCCTTCTTTGCTGGTGGCTTTGTATAAGAAATACAAAAAGGCTCCTTAACCTCATTCACAGCTGTTCTCAAGGTTACATTAATTTAGAGCATCTCCTCTCTCAAGGGATTCTTCTCACTGTTGTCTCTCATACTTTTCCAATCCATTTTCCACAATGCCACCAGCAGACCCCCAAAACAAAAATCACATCACATATTTCACAGATTTAAAACCCTTCTTTTTCTCATCCCCAACCAATAGCAATAGTTGCCAGGGTTTTGGTTTGCATGTGCTTAAAGCTGGCACCCTATTTTATAAAAAAGTTACAAAATATGTAGGCTGCATTTTCAGAACTTCCTCTCCATCAAACAAAGGGAGGAAAGGAGGGAAGGTTTTGCTCTTATTGCCCTAGAAATGGAAGAGGAAAGACAGGCTGGGCTAGCAGAGGACAGGAGAGGGTAGACAAAGCTCACCTGGAAGTTGGGTTTCCTGAGCAGATAGGCAGCATCTCCTTGGGGCTGCTTGCTCTTCCTTTCCCCAGGACTCGAGGAGTCTTCCTCCCCCAACTTATCTTGCTGCCAGAGTTCTTCCTGCTTGTCCTCCTGCAACTTTGGCCTTGGTGGTGGCTGCTGCCAGCTGGGTTCTGCAGGACCAGAAAGCACCTTCCTCTCCTCATCCTCCCCATCCTTCCGCAGCCGGATCATCACTGGAGTACTGGCGCCCCAGGCTGGCAGGGGTGCCTTGGAGCCTGTGCTGCCCCATGGGCAGCAGCTGCTCAGGGTGCGAGGCCCCAGCGAGCACTGCACGGACTTGTCCACCCACGGGCTCACCTGCACGCCCACCTCCTTGGTGTGGGGCTTGAACAGCTGCAGGCTTGGGCTGGGGTTCTGCTGGGAGAGAATGCCCTTAGGTTGCGCCCTCTTGTAGGGGTCCACGCAGTAGTCAGAGGCATTCATGGGCACCAGCAGCCCTGGCCTGGCCAGGAAAGCGGGGGCACCAATGTTGTGCCTCCAGTTGGAGTGTCTGTGCTCACAGAGCCCAGTCTGGCCCAAAGGCAGTGTGTTCCCATAGTGTGTCCCCTGGTACAGGCCATAGGGAACACGGACAAAGTGCTCCATTCACTCGCCTGGCAACCAGGCACAGCGCAAGATCCAGGTGCAATTTGTATCCTTGTTCTCTGCCTTCCACTTTCATTCACCCCTCCTTCCTCCTGGTCAAGTTGGTTCGGGTTTATCCCTAGCCTCTCCATTTATTTCAGATTCTGATTGGAGCTGCTGCCTATTACTCTAATTGGAAGTGGGGAGGAGAATTGCCTACCTACAGACATCTAATTGCCACCAGATTCAAATTGCTCTTCACTGTCTTGGGTACGCTGCTCCTGATTCTTTTTTTCAAAGCTGTTTTTCATTTCTGATATATTGGTACACATGTTTAATTAGCAATTCATTCATCTATTCTCATAGTAACTATTGTTACCGACCAACAGAATGCCCCCTCCCCCAAAGACTTGTTTTCTTTCCTATAGAAATGTTAAGTATCCTCCCTAGTTTCTTAGGTTTTTAGCCCCTGGCTTTGATTACTCTTCTCATCAGGCTGTGAATCCTAAGCTAAAGATTGCTCCTAGCCGGAATCCTAGAATTCTCCTATCCCTCTCCTTCTTGATTGCTTTGTAAATCAGTTTCCGAATCCTAAACAATAGAAGTCTCCTGCCCCTGCTTCAGATAACTACTTGAAAGCCTGTGACTTCTTCATATCCCCCAGGCCAGTAAGCTAAATGCCAAACCCATTCTGGGCCCAGACAATTGATGCCACCTGAGTAACAGGCTGAATGGCAACAGGCTTTATGAGAGCTAACAGATTTATTAATTAAAATCTATTTCTCCTCATTCAGGAACCTTGGGGATAAAGAGGATACCCCAACAAGATTGCCAGTCACAACCAAAGAAGCCAACACGGTCTTCCAAGTGGAGCTTGAGACCCCTTCCTCCCATCTAAGATCAGGCAGGGTGAGAGTTCCGTGAATCCCCCAATAGGCAGGGACACCTCTACACCCCTGCCCAGCAGCAAGCAGATGCAGAAGAAACCTCCTGTCCCTCAACTTCCCATAGAGATTTTATGGGGATCACGTCTCTCAAGGAGAAAACTAGGCAGGCAGTTAGAGGAAGGCATTGGGTCTCTGCATTCTGACACATCCCACAGAGTGCGATGCCAAGCGGACATCCCCTCTCCACCCAAAACTCCCTATGTGTTGTAATTACCTACCCCTGCGGGAAAACAAATGGGTGCAAAATACCCAACTAGATCAGACCAGTCACTCCCACATGTGCTGTACCTCTCCTCAATCACAGGTGCCAATCAAGTGGTCCACCGCCCTTAGGGGGAACAGCCCATTCTAGAGAAGGGATTAAAACCCCAAGTCCTAAAAAGTCCTCCTTTTTTCCCTTTTTTCTCTTTTTGGATGCTCTGCTGTTTTGACCGTTTCTTCCTTTTTGAGCTTTTTGAGCCTCGCCTTTGTGGCCTGCTCCAAACTCTTTGGAATGTAATTTCTCTTCCAATAATGGGCCCTTGAGCCATTCTCTAATGTTCGGGCCTACTACTTCTTTGAAATGTACTATCTCTTCGAATAAACTACTCTTTCAGTACTTTACTCTGGCATCTTGTTCAATTCTTTGCTCGAGTTTCCAAGGACCTGGACTTTGCGCTGAGAAGGCCCACTTTCTGACAACACTACCATTTTAGATATCCTGTTTTAAAGTATATAGTAAAACAAACATAAGTAGTAAATTATTTGAGCAGCCTTATACTAAAAGTGTATGAGGAAGAAAGTATATTATGGCAGAGCTAATGTAAAGACCACACGAGCGAAAGGCGTAAAGTTATGGGGAGAGGGGTGTGGGCGGAGGTGATGCATATAGTAAAAGAAAATGTATTTGAGGGTTGACATGTCAAAGGTTCTTAGTCCACTCCTAGTGAGGACCCCCCAAAAGGGGGGGTAAAGCAGTTTGTTCTGATTTAGAGGGTAAATGTAGGTATAATAGCAGGATAGTTAAGTATCTAAGGTCAAACTCACTTGAATTGAAACCTGGGCCTTGTTACTAAGTGATTTTCTCCATCTGACAATACTAGCCAATTTTTAGGATTATAAGATTAGATGTGCTGTTGCTTTGTAAAGCAAAAAGCAGGATAAATCAAATGTTCAGTAAGCTGTAGCCATTAGGTTAGGATCAGAGGCCTGTGTTCCTTTGCTGTTTAGACCTAAATGATCATACGCTTTGGTATCTCTGCATTGGTAAGGCTTCCTGCTACAGCTTAGGGTTAAGATCATACTAAAATGACACCTAAAGAACTAAACAGGGCCCTCCCTTTTTCCAACCCAAGATTGCTTTGGGCTGTTTACTGCTTAAGAGCCTTCCAGAAGCTGCAAGGCCCATTAAAAGCTCTCATCTCCAGAATCCTTGGAAGCCTCTCAGTTCATACAACAAACCAGAATTAAGTCTTGTGCTAGGCCTGTCACAGACCCTGTGAATGAGGGCAGATTCCCATATACCACGGCAGTTTGGAGGGGAAGTCAGGCACAAACAGGGTGATCGGTCCCCTAAGAATGTAAATGCTACGGGGAAGCCTGCAGAGGGCAGTAGCTAACACCGCAAGTCTGGGTTAAGGCGGGTTTCACAATTTCTCCAGCAGGCAGACAGGCTCCAGCCTGTTATCTAAGATCATCACGTGGACTAGAACCTAAGTTCTCTGGCTTCACATTTCAGCCCCTTCTACTCCATTGGGAGCACGCGGCCGGAAAAGGGGTCATCCACACACTACGCTTCTAAGGCTGGCGACTTTGGGGGATGCCCGCCCTAAGGATGGAACAAAGGCCTGTCAGCAGCCCCGCGCGTGCGATCGCGGCCACCCCGAACGTGAGGTGGAGCAAAGTGGAATGAGTCGCGGAGTGTACACAGGGAGGTGCCTCCCAAGGCTCAAGGAGAAGAAAACGAGCGCTCCAGCCCCACTTTTTGCATTTCCACAGCGACTGCTATGCGAATGAGGAACCAGTTTTCGCCACTGGGAGCAACAGCAACAGCCCGACCAGCCTGACTTCCGGGCGGCGCGCGCGCTGCGTGCCGCGTCACAGCGTCGGCGCGTGACGTGTCGGAGAGCGGGCTTTGGCGCGAGCTTGTGAAAGCAAGCCGCGGGGGCGGGGCTGCGGGCTGCGTGTCGGCTGTTGTCTGGGCGGTGGGTGTCTGCCGGAGGAACCTAGGGTCCGATTGTGACCGAATTGTCTGCTCCGGCCGAAAAGAGCTGCGTCTGTGGAGGCGGTTAGTGCTGGCGGGGTGGACGCGGGCCGGCGCTCCGCGGTCTCAGGCGGCGGGGGCGCCCCTCATGCGGCGGGGAGCTGCCTCTCCCGGCCCCGGATGTCTGTGCCAGCCCCGCGCTGACTGGGACGAGGGACCCGCCCTCCTGACCGCAGGTTTGGCTCCTGCCCTGGGACTCCTTGGAAGTTTCCCCACCTTGACCCCGCCACCCTCTCAGGGGCGGGTCGCCTCCTAACCGTCCCAGGTGTCCAATCTGAAATCTCCTTCATTGGACACACGATAAAGTTACTTTACTGGAATATTGTACTATGGAAAATGTTTCCAGCTTCTGACACACCGTTATCTGCCCTACTTAACCCCCAGCTGGTTGCTGTAGTGTGAAGAAGATGTACTGATCTGGAATTGGCAAACGGAGTTTACCTCTAACAGGCGTCCTCGCCACACGTGACTAGTTAATTAAAATTAAGTAATATCAAAAGTGCTGTTCTTGAGTTGCCCTTGCCATTTTAAATGCCTGATTGGACCGAGATAAACAGTGTAACTTTAGGCAAGTGTACCTTTTTCTGAGTGTACCCCAGATAAATGACTGTACCCCTGTGAAATGTGTTTTGGTATTTTGCAGATTCATTTACCAAGCGTTGTAGTAACATTGTAGAGAAAAATGCCTATTGGATGCAAAGAGAGGCCAACTTTTTTTGAAATTTTTAAGACGCGATGCAGCCAAGCAGGTATTGGCAGATTTTATAATAACTGATCAATTACTTTAAGCAAATGTTTTCAGAAAAAGTACGTAAATATGCATGCTTGCTGAAAAGAATCCAATACTTCACGTTTTTGTTCACACAATAAACTGTTCTGTATGAAATCATAAATCCAGTTAAGAAAATAATCATTTACAGTGAACCAAAATGGTAAGAAACTGTGTAGAACCCCCAGTGGATAAAGAGGATACTGGCCTCTTGTTAGCAGCCATAGGAAGAATTGTTTTTAAAGCACAGAACTTCTAGCAAATCAGAATCATTGGTATTGTTAATTTATAGCAGAAGTCAGACTTTTTGGTCTCAGTACTCCTTAAAAATGACTGAGAACCCCAGAGAGCTTTTGTTTATGTAGTTGCCATGTTAGAAATTAAAACTAGGAACTTTTAAAAATAATATCTCACCTAAAAATAAAAATAAACCCACTACATATTAATATGAATAACATTTTTATGAAAAATGTATTTTTCCAAAAAAGTGGTATTGTTTTACAATTTTGCCATTCTCTTTTATATATGGCTTAATAGGAGATAGCTGGATTCTCATACCTGTTTCTTTATCTAACCTGTGTGCAATATGTTGCTTTGGTAGAAGTGTATGAAGAAAATCCAGCCTCACATGGTAATGTAGTTGGAAAAAGAAAAAAGTATTTAAATAGTCTTCAGTTAATTGTGGGTATTTTTCTTTGATACTTCACCAAAACTTAAAGTGGTAGTTTCTTAAAAGTTACAATGTGAAACCTGAAACCATATCATGAACTATTTATACTCTTGTTACATTAAATTCTATTAGTCTTTCTTGCACTTTGAATATATATTTTATCTATATTGTAACATCATGCTTGATTATTTGGAAAATGCCTATGTTCTGAATTACATAGATATTCCATATATTGACACATTCATTAAACCGTATGTAAAAAATCATTTGTTCACTGATGAAAAGTCTTTTTAAGATTAGGAGGTTGTCAACCTCACAGGGGCTGGTAAAGTTTAACAAAATCCTAATTCTCATTTGAAAGCTCACAATTTTTCATTGGCAATCAACTCTGTTGTTTTCCCTGCAGTGACAGTCTCACTTCATTCATTTTTGAAAAAAATGTCTCAAACCACCCAACTCAGAATGACTTAGGTTGTCAGTCATTCTTTTCTCGTAAAAATGGCTTTCCATGAAAATAGTGCTAATTCAGCTCACAACTCATCATATGAGTGCTTTTCTAGACAACTATTCTACTTAAAGATGCAGAAATCCTTTATGTATATTCCATTTTGTCACAGAATATTAAAAAAGATGTGCTAAAGGGTTGGGCTTTAATAGAACTAATTTGTGCTGCTTCATTAAGGACATTTTAAGTTAAACTGGCCTTTTGTTTTTGGTTTTTGTTTTTTTACAAGTGAATGGTGACATAGAATACAATGACTACTAGTACAGTTTGTTGACACTGCCTTGACTCATGCAAATGTCATCAGTTTTCCCACCAGTGATTCAGATGTCAACATTGTGAAAAAGACAAATGGTAGGGCCAGCCGAGTGGCTCAGTTGGTTAAGAGCTCGCTCAAGAGTTTGAGCTCAGAGCAACAGCAGTTCAATTCCCGACCCGAGCTGAACAGCTGCTGAGCTGCCAACAGGTGGCAGGATGGCTCAGCTTAAAAAAACAAAAACAACAACAACAAAAAGACAAAAGGTGCCTTCATATTATTATGAAAATAGTTTTGACCTTATGGACCTCCTGAAAGGGTCCTGGGGCCTTCCACCCAAATGGTCCACAGACCATACTTTGGGAACCACTACTCTAAGGGTGGATAGAGCATAGCAGAAATTTTGTAATTTCTCTTTAACAGAGAATCTTTTTATTCCATTTTATTTATTCATGAGTCTGCATGTTCCTTATACCTATAGATTTATCACATCCACTTGTGTAGTCTCTGTAAATATTTGAATTGTGTCTGGAATGCGCTCTTCCTATGATTTTTCCGAATTGTGAATATGGGAGAAACAAAACTTTAGAAGAACTAATGTAGCTAAGAGCTATCTCCTTGTAACTTTTGTAAACTTGTTATACCTTACTACAGATTCATAAGAGAATGATCCTGTTTAGTTAATATGCTTTAACAAAAGTCATCCACAGTCAAAATCTCAAGTAACCTTTATTATGATCTTTACTGGCTCAGGACTTTTTCTGTGTCTCTGACTAAAACCAAGGTGGGATTTTTATTTTTCTTACAGATTTAGGACCAATAAGCCTTAATTGGTTTGAAGAACTTTCTTCAGAAGCTCCACCCTATAATTCTGAAACTGCAGAAGAATCTGAATATAAAATCAGCAGTTCTGAAACAAACCTATTTAAAACACCACAAAGGAAACCTAATCATCTATTGGCTTCAACTCCAATAATACCCAAAGAGCAAGCTCTAACTCTGCCACTGTACCAGTCTCCTCTAAAAGAATTAGATAAAGGCAGGTTAGATTTAGGTAAGTAATGTGACGCAGACTAGCAAAAAAACATGAACTAGGAATTTAGACAAACCTGTGTTCAGAATCCCAGCTCTGTCATTAACTGTGTCATGTTGGTCACATCAATCTCTCTGGCCTCACTTGCCCCACCTAAAAATGGAGATGATGAAAATAACATCCAGTAAGTTTGGATTAAATAAAATAGGTACTTAATAGATGTTCCTTTTCCTCCTACCTTTGATTAATACATCCTGCCTACTGAGACTTGTTAAATTATATCTTGCCTATACAAGAAACCTAGGACTTGTTTTGATGTTAATTAAACTATATTTCTGGAGGCCTTCACAAAGGACAGATTATTTTTATCAATTTTCTATAAATGTCCTTTGATTTGGTAGCAGTTTGCCTGGCCTATGCGATAGATACTTCCAGTCAATCATGTATTAAGATTATATATTCAGTCATTGAAACACTTATTACCTGCTTGATTTAAATAACATCCTCTCCCTTTGCAATATTATTCTCTAGTAAGGGGAATTAACAGTACACACATAACGAATAATCTAAGGTTGAATGTGGTACATGTCAAAAGAAAAGTACAATGACAATTGAGAAGAAAGCATAAATAGTATTGGAGGAATTTGGAAATGATTCATTTGATTTAAATCTTGAAGGACAGGTGAGATTCAGAAACTTGAAAATGGGGTGAAGTAATTGTGTTCTACCAAAGGGAAAAACATGAGGAAGAATATGTTAAGAGAATAGCAAGTAATTCACATTGTTTGGAGTGTTGAATCTGACAGGGACCAATAAACAACCTAAAACTAAAAACATTAGAGGGAGGTGTTGAGTGCCAGGCTAATGAAATTGAATTTATTTGATAATTTACTGAGCAAAAAACTCACATGCAAACTTGATCATCTACTTCCTGCTTCAAACCTTTGATCACCTAACTCCCTTTTGCCCTCCTGATAAAATCCAGACTCCTTAATATGATTACAAGGTCCTTTATCATCTGGTATCTCATTAACTCTTGCCTCATCTTGCCATAACCCCCCTCCCTCCCATCTTCAATTTACCATTCATTCATACTGAATTTCTTTTTAAGACCACAGGGCTCTGTGGCTAATTACACATTGGTACCTCTACCCAGAACTACTTTCTTTTTGTCTAGCTGACTTCAGATTCATCTTTCAGATCTTCATTTATCTTCTAGTGAAGAGATTTACATAAGCAATTATAGCGTGATAAATGCTATAAAAGAGGAAATTAATGGTACTAGAAAATATGCATATGAAGGAGATAACAGTTAATAGGCAAAGATTTCCTTGTATGTTATTGGGTACCAGCTGGTATATACACTGAGTATTCAGGAAGTGTTTGTAGGAAAATGAATATTTGTTTTGCTTTAGAAAGCCTGTTGACAGCTGTCTTTGGAGATGTCTTTTTCAAAATGTGATGCCTAGACCAGTCAGAATCTCCTGAAGTACTGACTGAAAGGGAAGATGGCAGGCCCTAATCTGAGTCTGTTCAATTAGAATCTCTGGAAATGGAGCCCATGAATGTACATTTTAAAGTAACTGGGTGATTCCTGTGAAAGGGAAGACTAGGAGCAGGGAGGTCAGTGGGAGACATGTGCCAAGTGATGGGGCAAGTGCCTGAATTAGAGTAACGGTAGTAAAAGTGGCCATGGAAGGTGGAAAATATAGGACCCTAGGTGTGGAGAATTCAAAAGAAAGGATTAAATCACAGGTTTGGAGTGCGACTAAGTTGAAATATAGTGGTGACAGTCATAGAAATTGTAAGCACTGGAGGAAAAGCAGGTTGGAGAAGGAAAAGGTGTGAAAGGATGAAGAAAAAATTAGGTTGCCTTTGGCCTGCATTTGAGACAATGGGATGTTAAGGTGGAGATGTCCTGAAGGCTTTGGGGAATACAAGACTGAAAGAATACAGGCAGAAGAGAAAACGAGTAATCAACTATGTGTTTGGGAAGTTATCACATACGGTGAGAAAAATGATGATGATGATAAGGCCTAGGGAGTATTTGGCAGAGGAAATGCAGAGGAGAACCCAGAAAAAGGAATCATCCATTTAACCAATATTCCATGCTCACTGTTTGCCTGGCAACTTGCTAGACATTCGGGATACAAAAATGAGTTAGATGGCCTTTGACCTCTAGGACCTCAGTCTTGTATGGGAGAAGGTATGTAAATAGATATACTGGTATTGTAAGGGCATGTACCAAGTGCCGTGTTGTGAGCATAGTGAAGGGAGCAGCCGTCTACCATCTGTCTTAATGCAGCCAGGAAAAGCTCCCTCAGCCAGTTCATGCCGAATCCTGAGTCTTGAAAGACACTCATAGAGTCAGTGGTTTATTCTCTAATTGTTACCTGCTAGGGTCCGTCGGTGTTTAACCAGGGAAGGATAGGGATGAATTAACACAGCCACTTGGGACTCGCTCAGAGACGCTAACTTTTTAAGGTTGGCATGCATAAATAATCCTTTGACTAGTCTCTTGAGACTTTTGCTTTTAAGTTTATTTTAAAATTAGTATTGAAATGTAAGAGTAAGACTTAAGCTGTTTTTAACCTGCTTTGTTCAGTTCTAACATCTAATATATTATTTTTAAAAAGAATTATCCCTAGAATTTTATGAGGAAATGTGCTCTTTCTGCTTCTAAGCAGTTCTTTTGTGTCAAATCATGAGTTTATCTTACCATTATTCAGCTTATTTATGAGACTCTCAAGTTTTGGGGGAAATGATTATTTGGGTATGCAGTTGTTTTTGCCTGTTTCATTTTTTTGCTTTTCATTTTTTACAATTGGGTTTCTTTATACTGCTGAGCCAAGATTGACACTTTATTATTAACTGAAGTCCTTTGTTTACATCAGAGTTTCTTTGTGCAGGACTGTGGATTTTGACAAATATATAATATCATGTGTCCACCATTACAGTATCATACAGAACAGTTTTACTGGAAATTCCCCATGAACTCTAATTCACCACCACCACCACCCTCAAATCCCGGGAAAGCACTGGTCTTTGTACTGCGTCTAGTTTTGTCTTTTCCAGAATGTCGTGTACTTTGTTGGAATCGTAGTATATGGAGCCTTTCAGACTGGCCTCTTTCACTTAGCAATATATGGTTCCTCCATGTCTTTTGATGGCTTGCTAGCTCATTTCTTTTTATCACTGAATAATGCTCTATTGTCTGGATGGACCTGTTTGTTTATACACTCACCAACTGAAAGATGTCTGATTGTTTCCAAGTTATAGCAATTGTGAATGAAGCTGCTATAAACCCCTGTGCAGGTTTTTATGTAGACCTAAGTTTTCAGCTCCTTGGGGTAAATATCAAGGAGCATGATTGCTTGATCATACATTAGAATTATGTTTAGTTTTGTAACAAACTGTAAACTGTCTTCCCAAGTGGCTGCACCATTTGCATCCCCACCAGCAGCAAGTGAGAGTTCCTTTTGCTCCATGTCCTCACCAGCGTTTGGTGTTGTCATTGTTTTGGATTTTAGTCATTCTAATAGGTGTGTAGTGGTATCTCATTGTTTGGTTTATTTTTTAAGTTCGTTTTTTTTGTTTGTTTGTTTGCCTTTCTTTTTAGGATCTTTGTTAAAGTGAACAAGGAAAGGTGAATTTCGAAAAATAAGTTTAGCTACATTTTAATACCTTTAAAAGTCTCATTAATGAAGGAGGTTGGATATTTGTTGAAGTAAGGTTTTTAAGTTATACGTACATTTGGCTTTTTACTGATTATGTCTATTCCCTGTTACTTGAGAAATGAGAATATAACGCAGTGTTTTGTGTATGCTGCTACAAATCGTTTTCAGTTTGGTCTTTGCTTTATTTTAGTAACACATTACAACTTATTTTCCCCGAAGCTTTTCTAAGCTAGAGACCATAGAATCAGTTAAAGCAACTATTTTTAAAAGCAATTTTTAAGAGTAATAATAAGCGCCTCAAGTGTCCAATTTGTAATACAGAAAATAGGAATGTTGAAAACCTGTACATTAGATTTGCTAGAGCCACATACAGCTTTAAAAGCCTTGTCTGAGCATTCCAAACCCTATCCAGAAAGTAGATGTAGTCAATGAGAATAGCAGGAGTATGTGTTGCTGTCTACAATCCACTTTTCTAATCACTGCTAATTCATTCAGACAGTATTTGTGGAGTGACTATAACATAGCAGGCAATTATTGTCGTTGCTAAGGATACAGTGATAAATAAGACAAGATGTCAATCTCAGGGAACTCACAATCTAATAGAGGAAACGGGAACAGTGTTTGATAAACTCTGCAGGGAGCACATAAAGGAGCAGTCACTTAATCTCACTGTAGAGACCACTGAACTTTTCTGGAGGAGGTAGTTTCAAAATGGAAGCCCAAAAGAGGATGTTCCAGGTCAAGAGCAATAAAAAAAAAGAGAGAAACAGTTTGTACAAAGGCCTAGAGAAAAAGAGAGGATTCTTGCAGGATATGCAAGTGGTTGGATACGACTGAAAATAAAATGTGAAAAAATGTCACCATAGAAATTAAGACAACAGATCATGAAGGCCTTGATACTAGGGAGTCTTGTTATGGAGTTTGAACTTCACTGTGAGAACAAGATCTCAAAAGGCTTTCAGCAGAAAAGTAGTGGTCAGATTTGGCACCTTGGTAGGTTTTCAGTAAATGTCTTTTCCTTTACTCTGATGTTCCCTGATACCGTAGTACTGTGAAACTTAATCAAAGGACATAACACATTCAACTTTGTCTTCCACTTGTGTACATTGCAAAAAAATTCCCCCTACTGTATTCTGAACTCCTTGAGGTTAAAGCTGTATCTTGGTTGCATTACCCAAGGTGCCTTATGCATACTATGCACGCATGCTTACTATGGTTGTTAAATGGGGGCAGACATCCCTTTTTGGGAGGATCAGCAAACTGAGAGCCAGTTCAGACTGAACTCTTACATTCTCCTTCTAGTACAGATGAAACTTTTTGTTTTAAATACTTCCAGAGAATGAAAATTCACAATCCAGAGCATACACATCATCACTGAATTATCGTACTGTTCCAGGAAAGGATATCACCAATAATAAGCATAAAAGTTGTTGCACAATGAAGGCTAAAATGGATCAAGCAAATGATGTTTCCAGCCCACCTCTAAATTGTCTTATTGAAAGGTATGTTAAAGCTACTGTATTAAAATACTTAAACGTTTTCCTACAAATGATCATTTGTTTTATAGAAATGCATTTAATTTTCACGCTAATATTTTGGCAGAGAGCCTGGTAGAGGAACTTTTATTTTTAAATAATCTTTTAGGTTGAGTTATTTAATACAATAATTTTTATGTTAGAAACATTTCTTTGTTTTTCTTATAATGTTGAATTCACTGGTTTTTATGTATAGTCTATGAAGTTTTTAAGTAACAAAAATATTAATGATGAAAAACAATGCCCTTGTAATATCAGTTTAAAATAAATTATTTGTGTACTTTGAATCATTGGAGAGAGTATGATGCTACTATAGATTCACTTCATATAATTTTAAAATTCAAAATATACAATCCCTACCAGCTGAAATTTGTGAGTACTTTATACATTACTTTCAATGGGCATTTTAAACATAATTTAGTGGTTACTTAGTTCTTCATGAGATACTTTTTAAAAAGTTATATGGCCGGCTGAGTGGTGCGTTGGTTAGGAGTTTGTTTGGAACGCTAGCTCTGTGCAGCAGGGCCCGGTTTTGGATCCCACATTTGAGGGCCAGTGATGCTGCGCCCTCTACAGCTAAGATGGTGAACAACCGCTCGACCTGGAGCTGGGCTGCCATGAGTCGCGTCAACGTCGACTCAGCCGGGAAGAGCGCAATGATAATACCAACATGGGCCAGTGAAGCGACTAGACTGAAGAACAAAAGGACAGCAACTTGTCTATTCCCCTTCCCCAATTCCCCAATAAAATCTTTTTTTTTAAAGTAATATAAAAAGTTATAAAGTAGTATAATTCTAATATTGATATGTCTGAGTTCTTTTTGTAATATTAGTAATTTTTTTTGCCATTTATGTTTTCTCTTGAATAATGAGGGATTTGTTTTGTTTTGTTTTAGTCCTGGTGTTCTGCGATGTATGCATGTAACACCACAAAGAGAAAAGTCAGGTATGATTTAAAACCAAGGCTTTTATTTTTTTAATATTCTAAATTTTAATAAAAATAAAACTTGATAATTTTTTCCTTGTTTTACCTCCAGTGGTATGTGGATATTTATTTCATACACCGAAGCTTCTGACGGTAAATATTCTGCCTAGCTTATTCTTATTGTGTAGTAATTGAGAATTTGACAACAGTGTCATACTTTTGCCCTGAGACTTACAGATATGTGCTTACAGTCTCACATAGGCATTCAGTAAATGATAAATGAAAAAAATAAGTGAATGAGAAAATATTCTCAATCATCAGTGCCTTCCTGTGAAAGAAACTGTTTTCTTTATTTCCAGAATCAGACACCAAAACATATTTCTGAAAGTCTAGGAGTTGAGGTGGATCCTGATATGTCTTGGTCAAGTTCTTTGGCCACACCACCGACCCTCAGTGCTACTGTGCTCATAGGTAAGACTGTCAATGTGTATTTCATAAGGAGGTCAATGACACTGATGAATTGTCATCTCTAATGCTTCTGTTGAAAAGAAAGCATGAAAATATAATTAGATAGTAATTAAATTAGACAACACTGTCTGATGAGTGTGTTAGAATAGTTTTATTCTATTTAGTGTAGATTAGGATAAATCACAAATACATTAAGTAGTATCCTATAGGAGTCAAATTATATGCAAACCAGGATGGTTTTTTGTTTTGTTTTTTAATTCCAGCAAAAATCATTCCATTTCCTTTAGCTGGAAATTTAACTTTGTTCTTTTGTTGCTCAGATGAAATAATGCATGTTGAACAGTAAGAAATGTTTAACGTATGATATGCCTTTAGACTATATGTACTATTATCTAAGTAAATGGTAAAGTCTATAAGCTTTAGCTTTTAATTCATGACCTTACAGTTTCATATGAGTCTCCAACTCTTTGTGGATGATATTACCTTAAGGTCAGGATCACCAAGCCATAGTTTCTTAACACCTTATATGAGTGGTACTAAGGATGTGAATATATTGTAGCTTATTCACTATGTTGATTGGCCTTTCTAATTACTATACTTGGGTCAATTCATTTTGTTTCAAATGTGTCATTTAATCCAATAGTATATGTGTCTTTTCATGTCTGACCAAAAAATACATAAGTTTTCGCATTAACTTTAGTGTATGATGTATAATACAGTAGAGGTAAATTGAATTTTTTTTCCAGTCAGAGATGAAGAAGCATGTGCAGCTGTATGTCCTAATGATACTACTGCTGTAAGTAAATATGACAAATTGATTATGCTGTTGCAGTTGCTTATAATTTTAGGATGCTGTGAAAAATTATTGATCTTGCATTTTTTTCACTCCCTGATTTATAATTTATCTAAGCCTTTGAGAATATCTGTAAACTTGTTCCTATATGTGATTTTCTTTGACTTCCTATGAAACTTGGCTGTCTCTTGATTCAAGAATGGGTTGAATATTTATGTATAGTGAGAGTTCCTATATGAGTAATTTTAAATATAACTTTTGCAGATTTTGAAAAACGATTTTTCTAACAATGATGAAAGTCTGAAGAAAAATAATAGGTTTAGCCCTTCTGGGCTAGACAATGAAAACAAAAATCAAAGAGAAGCTAAAAGTCATGGTAAGTCCTTATGTTTAAATGAACTACTGTTTTTAACTGACATAATTGAAGTATTGCTCCCCCTAAAGAGAAAACACATAGCTTCTCCTCTATTGATGACTTAAGGTATTGAGGGTACAAACTAACTTGATTTAGATGCAATGTTTAAACATCATGCGAAGATAAGACTCTTCAAGATAAGACTATGCTACTGCGACACACAAACAAAGCCCATTACTCAAAACTTACAGATGAAGAATAAGACTTAATAATTAACAAAAAATGTAAAAGCCTAATTTTCTAATTAGAAAATAAATGTGGTTTCAGATATACCAAAAATTACCTAATCAGGTCATGGGAATATTGCATTTTTCTTAGTGTGTGTGTATGTCTGTATAAATGTGTAGGAATGGATATCAGGGGCGTGAGGGGGGAGGGCGGGAATGTGTGCATGTAATCAGATTTTACTTTCAGTTGTTGTAGAGCCACAAATTAATTTGGACATCTGATTTGATAAATTTTAGATGTTAGATTGTGTATCTATAGTAAGATTGGGTGAGTTTAATTGTGTCGAACTAGTCAAGAAAGGTTATTGGGGATTGGAGTATGAATAAAAGTCTTTGGGGACATTGGAGTCAGTCTTTATCAGAGGAACATGGGAAGGGTGGCGTGTCCTCCCAAAAAATAAAAATAGCTAGCACTCAGGATAACCCTTTAAATGTTAAATTATGCGTTATTTAATATATACTATTTCTATGAAAAAGGTTGTGAAAATAGTATAAATTATATGGTTGTATTATAAAATGTTATTAATATGTTTCTGTTTTAAACTTTAACAGGATTGGAGAATTCATTTGGTAAAGTAAGTAGCTGCAAAGATCATTTTGGAAAGTCAATGCCAAATGTCCTGGAAGATGACATACATGAAAAAGTTGCCGATGTTTCTGGAGATAATTTTTCATTATGTGTTTCTCGATATAAAACAAGAAATTTTCAAGAAATAAAAGCTGGCAAGACTAGGAAAAATATTTTCAATGAACCAAAAAACGATGAATGTGAAGAAGCTAAAAAACAAATGAAAGAAAATAAACATTCATTTGTGTCTGAAATGGAACCAAATGACAGTGGTCCTTTCGATTCAAATATAACAAGTCAGAAGCCCTTTGGGAATGGAAGTGACACTGTCTCCGAGGAAATTGTACACTCTTCAGCCTCTGAGTGGTCTCAGCTAAACCTCTCAGGTCTAAATGGAACCCAGATGGAGAAAATACCCCTACTGCGTATTTCTTCTTGTGACCAAAATAATTCAGAAAAAGACCTCATAGGCACAGAGAAAGAACGTACCAACTTTATTACTTTAGAAAATTCTTTGCCACATATTTCAAGTGAACCAAAAGCAGAGAAGGTATTACATCAGGAAACAGTGGTAAATAAGAGAGATGATGGGCAGTATCTTGAATCTCATGAAGATTCCACTCTTGTGGAAAAGCACGCAGTACCTGAAACTTCCCTGATAGCTTCTCCACTTCAGGGTAGCAAAAAGGCTATATTCAGGATCAGAGAATCGCCTGAAGAGATGTCCAGTGCAATTTTCTCAAGTAATATGACTGATCCAAACTTGAAAGAAGACCCTGAAGCCTCTGAAAGTGGGTTGGAAATACATACTGTTTGCTCACAGAAAGAGAGTTCTTCATATACAAGTTCAGTTGATAATGGAAGCTGGCCAGCCACTATCAAACACACTTCTGTAGCTTTGAAGAATACAAGTTTAATATCCACTTTGAGAAAGAAAACTAAAAAGTTTATTTATGCTATAAATGATGAAACATCTTATCAAGGACTAAAAATGCAGAAAGACCAAGAATCAAGACTGACTGACTATTCAGCCCAATTTGAATCAAATGCTTTTGAAGCATCACCTACAGTTACAAATGCTGATTCAGGTACCTTTTTTTGTATGTGTGGGAATAGTACATATTGTTTTATGGATGGTGACAAGTACTCTTATTTGAATATGTGAATCCCTGTCTTTAATCTCTTTTGAAACATACTGCTTGCTTTCCTTCTGTACTATTTTTGGTTTCCCTTTGTAGTTTTTAAAAATCTCTATATCTTGTACAGTTGACCATTAAACAATGCTCTGATCCCTGTGCAGCCAGAAATTCAAGTATAACTTTTGACTGCCCAGAAACTCAGTCATCCCTTGGTATCCATGGGAGATTGATTCCAGGACATCCCCCCACCGATACCAAAATCCTCAGATGCTCAAGTCCCAATATAAAATGGCATGAAACAATGCATGGAGTCAGCCGTCCACATTCACAGATTCAACAAACCATGGATTGAAAACAATATTTTCAATCTGCGGTTGGGAATCTGCAGATGCAAAACCCAGGGATATGGAGGGCCAACTGTATATTTATTGAAAAAAGTCCAAATATAAGTGGATCTGCTCAGTTCAAACCCATGTTGTTCAAGGGTCGACTTTTAATGCTCAGACAAGGCTTTTAAAGCTGTATGTGGCTCTAGCAAATCTAGAGCCTGTATTCAATATCAGTTGATGTCAACATAACGTTATTGTTTAGGCTTTTGATTGTCAATATTCGGAATCATTTCATTCAAACTTGTTAAATCAGTTTGTGTGGATATATGTATAATCATCACTCTTGAGACAAGGCCTGTGTTTTATAAGCATCAAGAGCCTGGCTACATACTTCCTGCTTTTATTTCCCAGTGTTTATTATATACAAATTGGACAATTTTGTAAATGTGTTATGCTGTTGACTATGTATTTCCTCTAAAGCAAGTAAAAAAACTGAAAAAAGAGCTAATTGCTAGCTAAATTTAATCCAGTCCTAAATAGTGATTTTTGTCATTAAATAGTTTTCTTAAATATTTAGAGATTGCCTAGAGTTATTACTGTATTTCTGTGTGTCCAGAGTGTGCACAATGAAACTCATTTTTTATTTGAGTTACAGTTCATATAATCACTAGCTAAACTCTATGTTAAAAAGTTTATTTTAGCTCCCTGTGAGAAGATTTTAGTGGGTTGTAACATCTCAGTGACTGATGGGTTTGGTGGAAGTGGAGTACAGAGGAACTATTTGAGATTTGGATTAATTTCCAGAGAAAAATGTTTAATGCTGTACATATCAGAGTTAAAACTAATAAAACAGCTAATCTATAATAGTGGTCACTGATTAAACAAAATAAAATGAATAATTTTGACTTGTTAATAGGAAACTCAGAGGGCCTTTAAAATTAACTGAACACAGCAGTTTAATTTGCCTTTATAATTGAGATTAGGTCATCTTTCAGGCCCTTCATATGTAGAACCTGTTTTTTTAGTTTGTTTTTGTTTTTGTTTTTAGCTGAGCCATCCTGCCACCTGTTGGCAGCTCAGCAGCAGCTCAGCTCGGGCCGTGAATCGAACTGGTGACCCTGTTGCTCAGAGCTCACACTCTTGAGTGAGCTCTTAACCAACTGGGCTACTCGGCTGGCCCTAGAACCTGGTTTTAAAAGTTTATTTTTTTGTGTGTTTTTTTCAATATGAAAGACTGAATTAACTGAAGGAAATGGTTACTTTCCTAATTCTTTCTTTTGCCTTGCTTTTAATTTTCTGTTACATCAATATTAGCAATGAATTTTTTTCCTATTTTCTAATATAATTACTTTGAATTTTACTCATGGTAGCTAGCTGCTTTCTGAAACTACATACTAATTTTGATTGAGTTGATACGTATTAAAAAATAATACTAGGTCCCATTTCTCTTTAATTGGAAAAGTAATAACTTCAAGATAAAGAATATTTAGAATGATTTCTGTTTTAAACCTGACATCCACTTCTTACTTTTCATGTAATTCTTGTTTTAGAAAATAAGAATTTTAACTTTGTAGAAAATATTTAGTGACTGTGATTGATAGTACTTGAATTTTATTTTGTCATTTTGTGTCTTTATGCTTAGGTTTATTACATTCTTCTGTCAAAAACAACTGTTTACAGAATGATTCTGAAGAACCAGCTTTGTCTTTAACCAGCTCTTTTGGGACAAATCTGAGAAAATATTCCAGTAATGAAAACAGTTCTTCTGATAATAAAATAATATCTCAGGAACTTGATTGTAAAGAAGCAAAAATTAATAAAGGAAAACTGCAGTCATTTATAACCACAGAAACTGATTATCTCTCATGCTTGCAGGAAAAACATTGTAAAGCTGACCCAAAAAGCCAAAGCATTATAGATATAAAAGAAAACGTCTTGCCTACAGTATGTCACTCTGCAATGCCACATTCAGAAGTACAATGTAGTGGTATTCACTTTCCATCCCAGGAAAGCTTTTTATATAACCATGATAATGCCAGTATTTTAACTCCTAGCTCTAAGGATCCTCCATCAAACCCAGTTGTGATCTCTAGAGGAAAAGAATCATATAAAACATCAGAGAAACTAAAATGTATGAATTGTGAAGCTGGTTTTGATTTAACCAAAAATATTACCATGGAAAAGAATCAAGAAATATGTGTTTTAAATGAAAATTCTAAAAAAGCTGAGCTATTGTCACCTGAAAAATACATAACAGTAGCATCATCTTCTATGAAGGTACAATTCATCCAAAATACAAATCTCACAGTAATCCAAAAGGATCAAGAAGAGACAACTTCAGTTCCAAAAATAACTGTCAATTCAAACTCTGAAGAACTTTTCCAAGACAGTGAGAATGATTTTGTCTTTGAATCAACTACTGAAATGAATATTCCTGTTTTAGAAAATACTAAGGAACTTCACAAGGCTGACCTCAGTTGTGTAAGAAGACCTATTTTCCAGAACTCTACCATTGTAGTAGGTACAGGTATAGATGACAAACAAACAGTCAGAGTGTCTGTTACAGAAGATTTTGATTCAACTATAGTCCATGATCTTACAGAGAAAAACAGAAATGATATAACACAACAACTAAAAACTACTCTAAGCAAAGATTCAAAATCAGACATTTCCTTGGATATAGATAAGAAATCAAATAGAAATAATGATTATATGGACAAATGGGCAGGACTCTCAGATCCCATTTCAAATCACAATTTTGGAAATGGCTTCAGAACAGCTTCTAATAAAGAGATAAAACTCTCTGAACACAACATTAAAAAAGGTAAAGTGTTCTTCAAAGATATTGAAGAACATTTTTATACTGATTTAGCTTGTGTTGAAATTATAAATACCTCATCGTTAGAAAATCAGAAGCAACTAAGTAAACCTCATGCACTTAATTCACAGTCAACTAATACTGTATCTGGGTGTATACCGAGTAGTGCATTTGCTTCTAATAGTGAAAATAGTCACACAACTCCTCCAACTTTATCTTTAAAGCAAGATTTTAGTTCAAACCACAATTTAACACCGAGTCAAAAGGCAGAAATTACAGAACTTTCTACTATATTGGAAGAATCAGGAAGTCAGTTTGAATTTACACAGTTTCAAAAACCGAGCCATGTGATACAGAATAATACATTTGAAATGCCTGAAAACCAGATGCCTGTCATGAATACCACTTCTGAAGAATGGAAAGACATTGATCTTCATCTCAGAATTAATGCCCCAACTATCAGTCAGGTACATAGCAGCAGTAAATTTGAAGGTAAGCAAAAGTTTGCTTGCTCATTGAAAACCAACTGTAACAAAAGTGCTTCTGGATATTTAGCAGATAAAAATGAAATGAAGTTTAGAGGATTTTATTCTGCTCGTGGCACAAAACTGAATGTTTCTAGTGAAGCACTGCAAAAAGCTATGAAACTGTTCAGTGACATTGAGAATATTAGTGAAGAAACTTCTGCAATAGATCCAAGAAGTTTCTCTTCAAATAAATGTAACGATTCTGTTGTTTTGTTGTTTAACCTAGAAAATTATAACGATACAAATTTAAATGAAAACAATAATAAGTGCCAACTAATACAACAAAATAATATTGAAAAGACTACTGACACGTTTGTTAATGAAAATGCTGCAGATCGCAAGAAAAACACAGAAAATGAAAATGACAAATACGCTGGTGCCAGTAGAAATATTTGTAACTTAGGAGACTCTAATGGCATTGATTCAAGTAAAAACAATACAGTTTATATCCCTAACGTTGAAAATGCCTGGCCATGTGTTGATCAGCACAACATAAATCTAAAATCATCTAGCCAGTTTATGAAGGAGGGAAACACTGAAGTCAAAGAAAGTGTGTCGGATTTAACATGTTTGGAAGCTGTGAAAGCTGAAGAAACATTTCATGTTAATATGTCAAATAAACAACAGTTAACTAAAAAGATGGGGCAAAACATAAAAGATTTTGACTTTTTTGATATATCCTTTCAGACTGCAAGTGGGAAAAATATCAGCATTTCCAAAGATTCATTAAATAAAGTTGTAAATTTCTTTGATCAAAAATGTGCAGAAGAATTGAGTAACTTTTCAGATGCCTTGAACTCTGAATTTCTTTCTGGAATAAATGTCAACAAAGTAGACATTTCAAGTCATGAGAAAACAGATATGGTTAAAGAAAAAACATTGAAAGAAGGTGACCCAGTTGGTATTGAAAATCAATTACTGGCTCTCCAACCAGGACCAGAATGTGAAATCAAAAAGATAAAAGAACCTACCATGTTGGGTTTTCTTACAGCTAGTGGGAAAAAGGTAAAAATTGCGAAGGAATCTTTGGACAAAGTGAAAAATATTTTTGATGAAAAAAAGCAATATAATAATAGTAAAGCCACTGATTTTAGCCATCGAGGGGCAAAGATGCTGAAGAACAGAGAAGACTGTAAAGAAGGGCTTGAATTAGCATGTGAGACAGTTGAAATAACAACTGACCCAAAGTATGAAGAAATGCAGAATTCTCTAGAGGAGAAAAAACTTGTTTATAACAAGACTGCCATGCTACCCAGGCTATCACGTGATAACTTATACAGACAAACTGAAAATCTCAAAATGTCAAATAGTATCTCTCTGAAAATTAAAGTACATGAAACCATAGAAAAAGAAACAGTAAAATGTCCTACAACTTGTTACACAAATCAGTTCACTTGTTCAGTTGAAAATTCAGCATTAGCATTTTACACAGGACATGGTAGAAAAATTTCTGTGAGTCAGGCTTCACTACTTGAAGCGAAAAAATGGCTTAGAGAAGGAGAATTGGATGGTCAACCAGAAAAAATAAATGCTGCCAAGGTTATATGTTTAAAAGAATATCCTGAGGATTATGTAGAAAATCCTTCATGTGGAAATCACTCAAACACTGTCATAACTGACAATGATAAAAATATCTGTGAAAAACAAGATTCAAGTTATTTAAGGAACAGTACCATGTCTAACAGTTATTGGTACCATTCTGATTTTTGTCATTCCAATGAGGTATGTAATACATCAGAATCTCTCTTAAAAAATAAAATTGATAATTCTATAATTGAGCCAGTAATGAAGAATGTCAAAGACAGAAAAAACACTAGTTTTTCTGAAGTAACATTCACTATAAGAGAAACAAACACATACCCACAAACTGTAAATGAAGATATTTGTGTTCAGAAATTTGTGACTAACTCTTCCCCGTGTGAAAATGAAAATGCAGCCGTGGAAGTGACAGTGTCTGATTCCAATAATTTTGAAGCAGGGGCACCTGAGTTCAACACAGCACATAGTCAAATGGTCAGTGTGTCACACGGAACAAAAGGGAGACAGAGGTTTACAGACAACTGCACTCAGGTTGTTAAGCAGAACACTGAGAGTAAATCAGGCACTGGCCAAACAAAAACTGTGGCAGGGTCCCGGAAGGCAGTGGATGATGCATCAAAAGGTATTTTTCCTAATTCCCTGGATAGCGAAGAACATAGTATGTGTTCATACAAAGTTTTTGCTGACAATCAAAGTGAGCAAATTGTACAACACAGCCAAAGCATGTCTGGATCAGGGAAGGTTACTAAAGTATCATCTTGTCAGGTTAACTTGGAAACTTCCAATAGATGTAAATTTCATACAGAGAAACTTTCCAAGTTGGTCTCTTCTACGAATGCTTGTGGAATTTGTAGCACGGCGAATGGGAAGTCTGTACAAGTGTCAGATGCTGCATTACAAAAGGCCAGACAGGTATTTTCTAAGCTAGAAGAGAGTGCCCAGCTGCCGTTTTCCGAAGTATCCTTTGAACAACACTCGGTCACAAGAGAAGAAACTACTAAGACACCTACACCCCAAAATGCACTATCATCTGCTTTCTCTGGATTTAGTACAGCAAGTGGAAAACAGGTTTCAGTTTCAGAAAGGGCCTTAAACAGAGTTAAGGGGATGTTAGAGGAATTTGATTTCATCAAAAGTGAATGTGGTCCTCAATGTTCACCTACATCCAGACAAGGTGTGTCAAAAATACGTCCTCTCTCCTGTATTAATAAGAGAGCCCCAGAACACTCTGTAAACTCCCACATGGAAAAAGCCTACAATAAAGTACTTAAATTATCAAATCGCTGTAACAGTGAAATTGGTTCTTCAGATAATACTCACTCTGTTGAAGTTTCTCCATGTCTCCCTCGGTTTAAGCAAGACCAACAGCAGTTGGTATTAGGAAGCAAAGCACCGCTAGTTGAGAACAGTCATCTTTTGGAGAAAGAACAAGCTTTACCTAAAAACATAAAAATGGAAATTAGGGAATCTGAAACATTTCCTATTCTTCCCATGAAAACAAATATAGAAATTTGTCCTACTTATTCCAAAGACCCAGAGAACTATTTTGAAAAAGAAGCAGTAGAGATTGCCAAAGCTTTTATGGAAGATGCTGAGCTGACGGATTCTGAACTGCTAAGTCATCCTGAACACTCTCTTCTTAGGTGCCAAAACAATGAGAAAACAGTTTTGTTAAATTCAAGAGCTGGAAAAAGAAGAGGAGAAGCACTTGTCTCGGTTGGTAAGTGTCCATTTTTTCATTTTGATTTGCCAATCACGTTTAAAATTAAGCCCTCAGTAATTCTGGCATGCTAGCTTACAGCAATGATGATATTATACACTGTATGTTTTTCCAGAGTTTGATGTTTAGTTTGGGAGAATGTGACCTCACTCTTGATATCTGAGTCTTTGTTCAAGAAGCTGTGTTTTGAGGTTCTCAATGTATTTTTAGAGATTATTAATATAGCTATAACTGAGAAATTACTATTAAAAGTTTAAATTTCTCTAGAAAAGTTGAAACTTATGTTCATATCATAATAGCCTGCATAAAATAACTTACTGTTTTCAGATGGATGGATGGATAGATAAGAGAGGTTCAGACTGTGCCTCTTGTTAACTTAAAACGTTGGTTTCTAGGTATGGGTGTTGGCTTGCTTCCTTTTTGTTCATCTAGGAAGTGTTCTGAAATCAGTTATCCTCCGCAAATAGTATTGTGGTCTTAATGCGATTTGGACTCCCTTCTAACATCTCTTTTAAATGTGTATCTAACAACTTAGTTCAACTACTAGGTTAGCTGGATGTGTAATTTTTTTTCATTTAGTATCTCTGAGTAGGAGTAATATTAAATAATTGAATCTGTTGATTAGTTACAATTAAAGTAAATGGCAGAACTAACGCTCCAGCTTTAAAGTAGATGGTCTTAAATAACTAGCTCATTTTAAAAAACTATAGCCTTATAGAATAATTGAGCTATTACAAGCCTTCTTGTCCAGCTCCTTCACAATACAGAGAAAGACACAGAAGTCCTCAGTTCATTCTTCCACTTGGTGTCTTTCTCCCGAGTTATCCTGGTGGATACAGGTTTGCTTAATAAAGTGTTATCTAGGTCACATTCTGTACCAAGTTTATGTTACGGCAAAGTGGTAAGTTTATAATACTTGCCTTAAACTAGTGCTGTTCTCCAGTGCAGAATTCTGAAGTGGAGATGCTTATAGATATTCATGTTCTTTTTATGGAAAATAATGGCTTTATTTATAGAACTCCATTTTGTTCATGTGTATACTGAAGTGGGTAGCCTGCTTAGACAAAAACAACTTATAATAAATGTTCTCAACAGCATCACTGTTTAATTTCCCTGACTTCTGTTATATACCAGGGGTGCCAAAAAAATGTATATAGGTGGACACTTTGGTCAACTTTTGGACACGTTGGTTGCTCAAGCTGTAATTCTCCATAATCAGAAGAGTCTGGGCACTGATGGTAAGCACTTTGAGCACCTCTTGTAACTGCAGAAGTCAAACATGACTTGTATTTATCTTTTGTTATTGGTATATGTTGAGTATTACAATTTTAATACAGTTTCCCTTTCTTAAAATGTGTATACATTTTTTTGGCACCCTCTGTATATAAATATAGAGCTTAATCAGCTTCTGGTTACTTAACTAGTAACATTGTTAAACAATTAAGTCACATTATAATCTAATACTTGATAAAAGCCTTGCATGGACATTTTTACTTATTAAATCCTACAAATTCATTTCCTTTAATAAACCATCAAAAAGTAAAGTACCTGTTATCACATGTTATCAGTATGACACAGAAATGCACAATTAGCATTACTGTTTAATTTTACTCTCAGCCTTTGTAGAATTTTCAAATAAAAAGCATTATCATATTTTGCCATGAATAATGCGCACATTTTTGCCTAATTTTGTGAGGGAAAAATAAGGATGTGCATTATACATGGGTATAGTAGTAATTCCACATCTATATAAGTGTTTTTAATTTATTTGTGCTTATGAGTTTAAAGTGTAACTGTAGAAATCAATAACAGTATCTGAATGCCAAATAATACCCTGGAATACAATAATTGGCTTTGTTAAACTTACCATAAACTTGCAATGATGAAGAGTTCTTGGCTTTCTATGATACATAAATATTGTAAATTTGTTACCAGTACGTAAAATTTCTTGTCTTGTATCTGTTCTTGTGTTTTGTAATTATTTGTTACATAAAATTTCTTGTAACATAATATGTTTAAAATAAATGCTAAAATTCCTTTATAATACCAAAAAAACAAGTACCTAAATATAAACAAATAAAAATTTGAATTAAAACGAAAGATTTTTTTCCCTGAAAGTTTGGGTCGAAAACGTGGGTGCACAATATACACGGCAAAATATGGTACTTTTCAGGATATAAAATACAGTATGGGGAATATAATCAATAATGTTGTATAGATTATGTAGGGTGCCAGATGGGCACTGGGCTTATCAGAGGGATCACTTCATAGACTGTATAGATGCCTTACCATGCTCTGTACACCTCAAGCTGAAGTAGAATAATATTGAATGTCAACTATAAATGTGTGTGTGTGTGTGTGTATGTGTATGATCACGGGATGTAAAGTACAGCATAGGGAATATAGTCAATGGTATTGTAACAGCTATATGCACTGTCAGGGATAGTAAACTTGGGGTTATCACTTGGTGAGGGGTGTAAATATCTAATTATTATATTGTTTTACACCTGGAACTAATAAAAAAGCATTACTTTTCCTAATATTTTAATTTTGGTAATTTAAAAAAATCTTTTCTCCTACTCGCTCTAATTCAAGGACCTATATAATAAATTCCTTGAGTTTAATACAGAAAAAGTTTATCTGAAGAAATTTTGTCCTTATTGCCAGTAAACCTAGAATTACATTCAGTGCTAGCTTATGTGTGGTATCTGGTAACATCTGTTTATCCCTAGACCCAATTAAGTAGGTATTTTAAGTGGGCAAGAAATAATAGAAATTAAACTGATACTGAAAAATGAATTCTCTCCTTCAGAATAGAATGGTCGCTATTTAAATTATAATATGTATTTTTTGCTTAACATATTATAAAAGTCAATACTTTAGTTTTAAAAAATGGATTATAGGCTTTTGAAAAATAAAATTGATGTTATTTGCTTTAAAAATATGTATGGAAATTTCTTTTTAGGAGAGCCCCCAATCAAAAGAAACTTGATAAATGAATTTGACAGGATAGCAGAAAATCAAGAAAAATCCTTAAAGGCTTCAAAAAGCACTCTAGACGGTAAAATTTGTTTTTTATCCATATTTTTCCCCTTCTATAGGTACTATCCATAATATTGTTAAAGTTATTTTTTCTTATCTCTTTTAGGTATATAGATAATTGGAAAAGACTTTACAGTGTGGTTTGTTAAACTTATATCTTGCCTTGTTATGTGCACTTTTCTTAATACCTAGTTTGATGTGAAGGTTGTCCAGCCTTAGGAAATGTGAAATAATTAAGAAAAAGCTTTAAGAATTTAGTAAGAACTTAGTATAATAATTAAAAGCTTAGGTTCAGGAATCAAATCAAGCTTTGGCCCTCACCATTCTACCAAAGTTATGCTTTCCTAGATCACACGTGATCTCGGTGTTGGTAAATCCAGTAGGCATGTCTGTGTCATCACCTGACTCCATCTTTTAGCCACATTTGACATATGAGGTCTGACAATTAAGTTCGTGAACTCATCCTAGGCTACATACCTCATTGCTTAATATCACTACGGTCACCTTTGAAATACTCCCCTTGGGAAGCTATGCATGCACCAACGCCTGTGCCTAGTCCACCCTTCAAAGCAATTTTGGAAATCGTTTTCTGGAATGGCCATCAGAGCTGTCATTGTATTACCCTTGATGTCCTGAATGTCATCAAAATGTCTTCCTTTCAATATTTCTTTTATCTTTGGGTAAAGAAAGAAGTCACTGGGGGCTAGATCAAGTGAGTAGGGAGGGTATTCCAATACAGTTATTTGTTTACTGGCTGAAAACTCCCTCACAGATGGTGTCGTGTGAGCTGGTGCATTGTCGCGATGCAAGAGCCATGAATTGTTGGCAAAAAGTTCAGGTCGTCTAACTTTTTCACACAGCTTTTTCAGCATTTCCAAATAGTAAACTTGGTCAACTGTTTGTTCAGTTGGTAAAATTCATAATGAACAATCCCTGATAGCAAAAAAGGTTAGCAATATTATTGTAACAAGTTGGCGAACCTGTCAGACCTCGTATAATTGTCTCAAATGTTTTTGTGTAGCTATTTACAATAATGTGTAATAAATAGACATAGGAATTAAAATCTCCTATTAGACTTTCATTAATAAATAATGTAAAATTTATTTTCATTAATGCATAATGTAAAAAATATTTTCCTAGGCACAATAAAAGATAGAAGATTGTTTATGCATCACATTTCTTTAGAGTCGATTACCTGTACACCCTTTTGGTAAGACATATTTAATTTTTTTTTAATTATACTAATATGTAAGAAAAGTATGGGTTTTTTAAATAAATATTTCTAAAAATAATGGGACTAATATTCAATAAAGGAGTTAATGCATCCCTTTTTGGAAGCCTATATCAGGATTAAATAATTCTGTACTTTCGTAGTACTTTATAGTACTATTCATTGCTATTATCTCATTTTTTAGAGTCATAAAGTAGACAGTTTTATTCTGATTTTTTGGGTTTCTTTTTTTTGCTTTTTGTTTTTTTAAGATTTTATTGGGGTATTGGGGGAGGAGAACAGATAAGTTGCTGTCCATTTGTTTTTCAGTCTAGTTGTGGAGGACGTCGCTTCACTGGCCCGAGTTGGTATTATCGTTGCGCTTTTCCCAGGTGAGGTAGATCAGTCATCAGCCTCTGGACAGCTGCTCACGGTGGCTTGCCCTCATGTGGGATCCGAACCGGGGCCCTGCGGCTCAGAGCTGGCGTCCCAAGCCAGCTCTTAACCAACGCACCACTCAGCCGTCCCTTATTCTGATTTTTGGATGAGGTACTGAGGTTGAGAGGGATTAAGGAAATTACTCAAAATCAATTAACAAAAATATGTGGAAAATATAATTTTATCTCTCCTCCCTCAAAACCCTACTAAAATTACTAAGAAAAATTTTATGTCTAAATCCACAAGGACAGTTATCAGAAGAAACAACAAAATTTTAGAAACCAAAAAGCATGAAAAACTTAGAAAACCAAAACCTGACATAAGAGCAAGCAGAGAAACTACTCGATTTCCCCTAAAGAATCTGAGAAAGACGCAAATTGGCAGCAACATGTACTTCTGAAGTTGAGGTAGAAATTAGGAAGATTAGTGGAAAATCTGTTTAAGAAACAGCTGTATTTCCTCCCACAGCAGACTGGCAGTTGTCCCTCTTCCAGAAGGTTATTCTCAGGAGCACATGAATTGGAGGGATTCCAAATTGGGAATGGGATGGTGGGAGGGGACTGAAAACAGATGAAGTAAAAATCCATACATTGAATAGTGAGACTCCTTAGCCCACTTCCCATGCTTGGCTTCTAAATGCTGGCAGCCAGGCCTCTGGGCAGAAGACTGGAAAATTTTTTTCTGGGGAATATGACCAGTCCAGTAGAAAAAATGAAAAATATTTACAGTTGTGGGTACTCGGGTGAAACAACATAGCCAGATCACCAGACAGTGAAGCCAACAATGGACCAGGCCACCAGCACACAGCTTCCAGTCAGCTCCTCAGTGCTTCCCCCTTAAATAAGAACAGATAATCAAGGATCACCTGTCATTAGAAGAAAGCCCCTGTGAAAGATAGTGTCCCAAGTACAAAAACCAAAGCAACAAAAAAAGAGAAAAAGGAACTTAGAGGAAATAGACCATGCAAGGAGAAAAAAACTTCAAAAAAAAAACAACTTACTAATATTCTCAGGAAAGAGAACATATTGCATCCTTCAATTAAAAACAAGTTGCTAAAAAGCTCTTAGAAATTCAAAATATGATGGCACAAATAAATTAACTCAGAAGTAATGGGACATCAAAGTTATGAATGCCCCCAGAATGTAGAGCAGAAAGAAAAAGAGACGAAAAAGGACTGAAAATATCAGAAAGTCAGTCCTGTGGGTCTTACATCTGAAACTTTGTAGTTTGAGAAAGAAGGAATGGGAGAAATGAGAGAAAATTTCAGAGTAAGAATTTAAGATATTTTATCAATACTAGAGGACCTGAGTTTCCTTGATTAAAAGGGTCCTCAGGGCCAGCCAAGTGGCGCTTTAAGAGCTGGCTTGGGATGCCAGCTCTGAGCAGCAGGACCCTGGTTCGGATCCCACATGAGGGCCAGTGATGCTGCGCCCTCTATAGCTAAGATGGTGAACAACAGCTCAACCTGGAGCTGGGCTGTCATGAGCAGCCGTCCAGTGGCCGGCGACCGATCTGCCTCACCCGGGAAGAGTGCAGTGATAATACCAACATGGGCCAGTGAAGCGACATCCTCCACAACTAGACTGAAGAACAAAAGGACAGCAACTTGTCTGTTCCCCTTTCCCGATTCCCCAGCGCTGTTCCCTTCCCCCAATTCTCCAGTAAAATCTTTAAAAAAAAAAAAAACAGACCCTCAGAGTGAGCACAGGAAAATGGTCCACGTTAATTTGCATCCTCGTGACATTTTAGAACACTTGGGGGACAAAGAGGAACCTTAAGTTTTCTGAGGGCAAAAAAATCAGGTTTTCAATAAAGTTTCAAGGGTCACAGTGGTATAAATCCTCTCATCCTTAACAATGGAAGCTAGCAGATTATAGATTCTGTAATGTGTAATACAGAGCAATGCCTTTAAAATTCAGAAAGGAAATTTTTTCCAACTTAGAACTCTCTCACTGACCAAAATATCAAATAAGTGTGAGGGTAGCCCTTTTTCAGATGCCAGTTACCAAAAAGTTTATCTCCATAGCATTTACTACCATTTCTCATATTTGTCTGTCTGTTTTCATCCACTAGACTGAACTCTATGATTTTGTTGTGTTCATCGTGGTATCCCCCAACCAAAACAGTGTTTGACACATAGTGGGAACTTGTTAAATATTTGATGGGTACATGAATGGATAACTAAATGAGTTCTAGGGTAACTTCAACTTCCAGGGGTTTAGGGTTGGGCAAAAGGAAGTATGAGGTTTTCCACAAGATCTCAAATATTAGGAAGAACATGTATGCCAGGGAAGATGATAAATATAGTTTGGGACATGTTGAATTTGAGGTAAGTCTGGTGCCATATGCAGTTCCAATTGTAGGAATAACACCTAGAGGAAGGTCGGGTATGAAGATACAGATTATTATTTTTTTTTCAGGTGTCCAAGACAATGTAATAGTTAGACATTTACACCCCTCACAAATTGATAATCCCCCTCCCCCACAGATTAATATTTTTATTGTTAGGTATATGATAATTCAAGCAATGGAAATGACTCATCACACCCACGAAAGTGTCTCGGAAAAAAATCCAACTTTGGACACAGGAATATTTTTAAGAGTCAGAAAGAGGAAAAACCAGCAAAAATAAGAAAGAAAAAAATAAATAGTGGGACGATGGTCGTGTAGATATTAGTGGTGAGAATTTAAGAAGAAAAAAGTCAGGGCCAGCAGAGTGGCTCAGTTGGTTAAGAGCTCACTCAAGAGTGCGAGCTCTATGACCCAGCAATCCCACTCTTAGGTATTTATCCAAAAAATCCCAAGACATTAATCCAAAAAAATATATGCACCCCTATGTTCATTGCGGCGTT
>NW_017731528.1:1956698-1969561 GCF_001890085.2 Hipposideros armiger | reverse complement strand
TCAACAGTTTGAGCTCTGAGCAACAGCGGTTCGATTCCTGGCCCGAGCTGAGCTGCCAACAGGTGGCAGGATGGCTCAGCTAAAAAAGAAGAAAATAAAAAGTTAGCTGTCACAGCTGTCAGAGGTCTAGTAGAATGAGTGTACACATAAAGCGATATGTTTTTGGTATTTGCGAGGTTATTAGCAACTTGATTAAGAATACTTTCTATAGAATAGTAGAAGAAATGAGAGTTCAGTGAATGAGGGAGTGAAAATAGCTAGTTAAATTACCTACTTAGAAAGGTTGGCCATGAAGGGTAGGTAACTGTGAGTCTTAGCTTGAAGGGGAGATAAGACTGAGGAAAAAGTGTTTCAAGGGTGGGCATGGCTTTCTGGTTAAATGAAAAGAGCATTAAAAAAAGGTGGTAGAAAGAGAAAGGAAATAGGTTGAATAATAATTGACAGAAAGGGGTTCCTTTCTGAAAAGACTGAGTTATTAGCTGGGGTCAGAAGTACATACAGGTGAAGGGGTTAGCCATGAGACATGGACAGACAGCCTTCTCTGGTAGATGAGGTGAGTACAGAGATGGAACGGGAGGAGACAGACACAGAGGGTCTGTGAGTGACAGTCTCCTCTGTTATGGTAAAGTCAAAACCTGGACTCAGCGTGTGACAACTAGTGGTAGACTTGAAAAGTGTGGCATTGTTTTGGATGGCAACTATGATGACACATGAAACAGTAATCAGAATAGGATGTCCATGTAGCAAATGAGGGCCTCCAAAAAAAAATGCATATTATATAACATCTATATATGTGTACATTTACTGGTAAATAATCAAACTTAAATGTTTTCTCCCCATTGTAGCACAACTAAGGAGCGGCAAGAAATACAGACTCCAAATTTTACTGCACCTGGTCAAGGATTTCTGTCAAAATCTCATTTTTATGAACACCTGAATTTGGAAAAATCCTCAAGCAATTTATCAGTTTTGGGGCAGCCATTTTATAAGGTTCCTTTCACAAGAAATGAAAAAAGAAGGCACTCAATTACTACAGGCAAACCGATTAAAGTCTTCGTCCCACCTTTTAAAACTAAATCACATTTTCACAGAGATAAACAGTGTGTTAGCAGCAATACTAATTTGGAGGAAAACAAACAAAAACAAAAAAACATAGATGAACACGACTCTTCTGTTAGTGAAAATAGCATGAATGACAGTGAAATTCATCAGCCTAACAAAGATAACTCCAATCAGGCAGTAACTGTCATCTCCACAAAGTGTGAGGAAGAGCCTTCAGGTATTCTGTGAAAATTTATGTTGATTTTTTTTGCCTTTCAGTTAGGTATTTCTCATATTAAATAATGCCTCGAGGATTTTCCCCCTTTTGTGGTGATTAATAATTTTAAAACTTTCTTTAATGCTTCAGATTTTTCTAAGTCCAAAGATTAGGTTTAAATTATTCTAATGTTATCTTTCAAACGTAACTACTTATAAACTTTCTTGTTTAAAAGAAACCAGGATTGCTGTTACTGGAACATATTTTTTATCAGACTACTAATTTTCTTCCAAATTCACAATAAAAATAATAGATCTATTTCTGTTCTTTACAAGTTGAAACTTTTTTCATCCCTGATTATTTAAAATTAGAGCAAATTGATAGATGTGACTTTATGAAACAAAGGTGGTGCTTTTTAAATTTTATATTCAGTATTATTTTTTGCTAATTATTTAATTCCTTAATAGATTTAATTACAAATCTTCAGAATGCCAGAGATGCACAGGATGTGCGGATTAAAAAGAAACACAGGCAACGTATTTTTCCACAGGCAGGCAGCCTGTATCTTGCAAAAACATCCACTATGCCTCGAATCTCTCTGAAAGTCGCAGTCAAAGGCCAAGCTCCCTCTGCATGTTCTCATAAACAGGTACGCTTTTGTCTGCAACGCTAACAGCCTCTACAGTAAAGTGTAACTTTGTTATTAACTAGTATCTCCAAGCTGCTCTGTTTGAAGAAGCAGCAAATTAAAGCAGAAATGATGGATGCGTGAAATCATCATGTTTCCCATTCATCCCTCAGTGGCAGCCCCCTCCTCCTCTGCTGCCTTATCCTACCAAACTGATCTGTGCTTCAGAACTACGATTTCTCTTCCCCTTCAAAACGAATTCATTTTATTGCTATAAGTTCTCTCTGCTAGGTGTTACAGGAAAGTACTGTATTTCTCCATGTATAAGACGCTCCCATGTATAAGACGCACCTTAATTTTGGGGCCTGAAATTGGAAAAAGAAAGTATTACATTAATTTATTGAACTCAAGTTTTATTAACTTCCTTTTCATCAGCAATTCTTCTTGCCTCATGCTGAACCATCTTTGTGGACACAGGAATTCCAATTGCCCTTTGCTCTTCAATCCATATCTTCAATTCCCTCTCTAAATCTAGCCATTTTGCTGACTTGCCTCTCATGGCCTTCTGCCGTGGCGTTTTCCGTAGGGTTTCTTCTTCCCGTAGCCAGTCTCGGATTGTTTACTCAGTTGGAGGAGGACCAAACTTACATTCAGCAGCAAAATTTCCATTCACTTTTGCAAACTGGATCACTTTTAACTTGAATTCAGCACTGTACAAAAATATTTTCTGAGACAATTCTGGGCAGAACGTGGCAAAACGTAACCTACCGTAATATACCGGTTACAAGTGCAAAACAATGAGCGCAAAGAAAACAAGCGCGAAAAAGAGGGAAATGCAAGTTTAAAAAATCTACAACCACTGTATAAGACGCACCCAGTTTTTAGACCCCAAATTTTTCGAAAAAGGGTGTGTCTTATACATGGGGAAATGCAGTGTAATCTCATCAAATTTAAAGTGTGACTAACTCATAGCCCTGAACCCACGAAGAGCTATGTGTGTTTTTAAACGAGGATTCTGATTAAGCCAGCGTTATCTAGGTAGTATTTTAGGCACTGGAGAGGTGAAAATAATATTGGTAATATTAATAGGTGACATTTATTGAGTATTTCCTATAAACTAGACATCTTCTAAGCTCTGTACCTGCTGGTTATATCTCTTTTAATCTTCACAAGCACCCTTAAAGAAAGGCACCATTATTTTGTCCATCATTTTACAGATGAGAGGACTGAAGCACAGCGAAGGTTAAGTAACTGCCCCAAAGTCACTTAACTAGTAAGTAGAAGAGCCACATCCAAAGCAAGGAGTCTGACTCCAGAGTCCAGTCTGAACAAAAGAAGAGAACTGTAGGGCCGGCCGAGTGGCTCAGTTGGTTAAGAGCTCGCTCAACAGTTTGAGCTCTGAGCAACAGCGGTTCGAGTCCAGCCCGAGCTGAGCAGCCACTGAGCTGCCAACAGGTAGCAGGATGGCTCAGCTAAAAAAAACAAAAAAAAAAACAAAACAAAGAAGAGAACTGTGGGGTCAGACATGCTGGGGTGAAAGCAAGCACCTTAAAAGTAGGCCAGGCCTGTGCAGAAATCTGACCTCCTGAGGCCAGCTTTCCTGAAATACTTAAATTTTTCATTGTTCTTTCCCCTTTAAATGTTTGAACTTGAGGTTTTGTAAAACATAAATTACTGTTTTAGCCCCAATGTGACTTCCTATGGCAGATATAGCAGGAGATGTATACACAAGGGGAATGAAAAAGGTGTAGCAGACCCTTGAATGAATGGGTCATTTATATACAGTAAGATGTTTAGCTTCTAGTAAGTAAGAAATATTTTACAGTGAATATTTTAATACTTAACACATTAAGCGCCATGTCAGTCACCGGTAACTGACACTATACTTTCTGTTCGGACTGCGTCAGTCACCGGTGACTGACAATATACAATTTAAAAAATCATATTCTTCTATTAGGAAAACTAATTTCATTTGAATCGCTTTCACATGTTCTACTGACATTGTCACTGTTACGGGTAAAGAAATTTTTTAAACTGCACTGGAACATGAACCACAGACAACTGACTGAAGAGAAAACACATCGGTGTTTCGGTGAAATCGGATATCGTGGGCTAAACTGAAAGGAAGACAAAACAGGCTTGGCACTTAACGTGTTAAATGAAAAATGTTCGGTACATTCAGTTTTGGTTTGTTACAATCATTTGTATTCGATGAAACATGCTCTTGTTTGCTTTTGTTTTTCATTCATTATCCAATTTTTCTGATTTATTTTGTGCAGCTATATATGTATGGCGTTTCTAAACACTGTGTAAAAATTAACAGCAAAAATGCAGAGTCTTTTCAGTTTCACGTTCAGGATTATTTTGGTAAGGAAAGTTTACGGGCTGGAAAGGGAATACAGTTTGCTGACGGTGGATGGCTCATACCCTCCAATGATGGAAAGGCTGGAAAAGAAGAATTTTATAGGTACTCTATGCAATAAGAGATTTTGTGTTTTTATATATTCCGTCATCCCTCTCTTCCTCACAAGTCCCCCGTTTTTCTCTTTCTTTCTCTCTTGAACTTAAAAAGTTGGGAAGGAATCAAATTTTTATACATTGAATCATTTTGAGTTGATTATGGTCCAATTGACATTCTGTTGAAATCTTTTAAGACATGAATTATGTTTCATCTTAGGATTTAATAAATTGGTTTTCTGAAATTAGGGCATTTTTCTTATGGACTTACAAAATAAAAACTGATTTTGTTATGTTTTTGGACTATTTTCAAACAGGAATGTTATTTACATCTTGCATTTGTCTCATATAGCAAATATCTGCTGTCAGTTCTAATAGAAAAACTATGGTAAACAGTGGTATTATTTCCATGTGTGAAGTAGACTGCACTGTGTAGAGGGTAAGAGTATTACCCTGTAGTCAGGTGGGCATGGTGTATAACATTTGAGTGTTGACACTCACATTGTTTTTTTTATCATCTATCAAACATTATTGAGTACCTGCCATGTGCCAGATACTATTCTGAGTACTAGGGGTGACAAACCAAGAAAATCTACCCTACAAAGGCATACATTCTAGTGCAAGTATCTGGAGTGAGGAAAGAAAATTTTAAAGAAAAATAAATTGTATTAGAATGTGATAAATACTATGAAGATAAAGCTGGAAAGGGTGTAGGGAGAGTTGAGTGGGAAGAGGCACAAGTTATTTTAATGAGTCATTAATCAGGAGGCTCCCCTGAGCCTGTGGCCTTTGATCAGAGGGCGTGAACACAGGACCATCTGGGGACAGCATCCTGGGCTTTGGGGGGCCGTGCTTATTTGGGGAACAGGAGGAAGGTTAGGGTAGCTGAAGTAGACTGAGCAGATGTAGAGAGGTAGGGCCTTACAGACCTTTGCAAGAACTCCAGCTTTTATTCTGAGTGATCCTTTTTACTCCGAGTAAACCCTCAGAATGTGTAAAGCAGAGGGTGACCTGATTTGACTTATTTTTTAAAGGACTCTGGCTACTTGTTGAGATTAGATGGTGGGGAGGGGCAGGGATGGGAGCAGAGATACCGCTTCGAAAGCTATGGCAGTAACCCAGGTGAGGGGGAGTTGCTTAGGCCAAGGAGGTGCAGTCAAGTTGGTGAAAAGCAGTTGAATTCTGGGTATATTTTGAATATGGCACCTTCAGCATTTGCTCAAAGATTGGACAAGGAGTGTGAGGAAAAAGGAAAGTAAAAAAGTCTTCTAAGATTTTGGCATTAGCAGCTGGAAGGATAGTTACTGTGTCCTGAGAGTTAAGAAGACCAAGGATGGAAGGGAAATTGGGAGTTCAGTTGGGGACATTCGAAGTTCGAGATATTAGTAGACATGCAGTAGAGATGTTGAGTAGGAAGTTACATATACAAGTCAAGTTCATAGTAAAGCCTAGGCCAAAGCAATCATTGTGAGAGTTGTCAGCATATAGATGGAATTTAAAACCATGAAAAAGAGCCTGACAAAGAGGAACCCAAAAGTTAGAAATAAAGCCAAAGAGTGGGTGTGGCACAAGCCAAGTGAAGGTGGCACTTCCGGGGATAGAGAGGAACCGGCTGTGTCGATGCTGCTAACAGGCACAGTAAGATGAGGGCTGCAAAGAGACAGCTGAGGTTAGTGAAAGTAATTCAGGAGATCAGTGGGCAAAAGCCTGATCACAGGCAGCAGGGGAAGAAGGGCACTGGAGGGAGAACATGGGCATTCTTTCAGGCATTGCCCAAAAAAGAAGCAGAGAAAAGGGCAGTATGTGAAGAAGGAAGTGGGATCAAGGGTGTTAGTTTTGCTGTGTTCATTTGTTTTGTTTGTTTGAAGGTCTAAAAACTATTTTTATCCAGTAGAGGGGAATAAAATCGATGATGCAGAGAAAGAAGAGGCATCTCCTAGATTGATGTCCTTGACTGGACAAGGAGGGGTGGGAGCTCGTGTACACATGGCAAGAGAAGGCGCAGTGGAAGGGGCATGTGCTGGTGGGCTCGTGTGTACGAGTGCAGAGGCTTGTGGAAGTGCCTTCTGTTCCTCATGCTGAGAGTGGGAATAGGATGGAAAGTGGAGCTTGAGATCTGAGCAGAGGGAAGCACCAGCACTAGGGAAGTTCTTAGGTGATTTCTAAAAACAATCTCTTTAAAAAGTTGAAATAATTGTACTAACTAATATGTTAAGTGAGTTTTTATTAGTATATTTTGTTACATATCAAATCATTTTCTAAAATTATTTCTAAAACTTATTGAATGCTCTTGTATAGCATAATTTTTGCAAAGAATAGTCATGGTTATTGAAGTTAATATTATTTGGTTTTTATTATATTATTCTACCTTTCTTTGTTCAGGGCTCTGTGTGACACCCCAGGTGTGGATCCAAAGCTTATTTCTAGAGTTTGGGTCTATAATCACTACAGATGGATTATATGGAAGCTGGCAGCTATGGAATTTGCCTTCCCTGAGCAATTTGCTAATAGATGCCTAAATCCAGAAAGGGTGCTTCTTCAACTAAAATACAGGCAAGTTTAAAGCATTACGTTATGGATCATATTCTGCACTATGGTTCAGGCTTCCCTGCAGTCTTTGACTTCTGTGTCACAGAGGCACACAAGCCAGCTGTCGGTGGCAGTCGCCATCCCACACTGCTGTTCAGTTGTATTGAGTAGTTCTCTTGTCATCCCCCAGCCCCCACTTAAGAGAAATCACACATTCACACACCTCTGGTCTCCCTCCTCCCCCACCCCCTCTTTAACCTCTTGGGCATATGAAAAGAATAGGAATTACTAATTTGATCCACTATTCAGAAATTGCTAATACAGCATTTTGGGGGGTTTTAATATTTAATTCATTTTTAACACTAATAAAAGGTAATGTTTTGCTAGCTACCAAATTTTAAATTCTCTTCTGTCTCAGTATTTCTTCAGTAAAGGTATTACATTTTTATTTTCAGTTACTTGGTGACTTTTTTCTTCAACGAAATTGTATACTCATAGTTCCTAAAGCATGCGTTTTTCTTTTTAGATATGATATAGAAATTGATAGAAGCAGAAGATCAGCTATAAAAAAGATAATGGAAAGGGATGACACAGCTGCAAAAACACTCGTTCTCTGTGTTTCCGAAATAATTCCACCAAGCACAAATGGACCTGAAACTTCTAGCAGTAAGACTAGCGGTTTGGAGACCAACAGAGCGGTTGCCGTGGAACTGACAGATGGCTGGTACGCCGTGAAGGCCCAGCTGGACCCTCCCCTCTCAGCCCTCCTACAGGACGGCCGGCTAGCCGTTGGTCAGAAGGTCATCATTCATGGAGCAGAGCTGGTGGGCTCTCCTGACGCCTGCCCACCTCTGGAAGCCCCAGAATCTCTCATGTTAAAGGTAAGTTAAAGTAATGCACACTCTTGGAAAAAAATCAATCACTGACTTAAATTCTGGAGCTGGTACATTTAAATTTTTTAATTTACCGACGACTGTTAAGGATGCACCATTTCTTGGAAATGACCTAATAACCCTAGTACAAGTGACAGATTCCTCAGAACATCGTACCTCATCGTTAAGCGGCACATGACTGTATAAGGCTTATGACCCCCGCAAAAAAGGCAGCCACTGATGCGGCCAGCCTGAGGCTACTTATGCTTCCCAAAGAGAGTCACACCAAACCTGTTCCTTTTCTCCTCCAGTTTAGACATTAACTGTTAGCTTCCTGCTATGAAAGAGGAGTGAAGTCTGTATTCAATGTTTACGTTATAATGAATGTGAAAAATATTTTTTGCAACTCAGCATATACTATGCTATGATTAAATTTCCTTTCTTCACAGCTTACTGCTTTCCCTGAGGTTATTGTTTTTCTTTGTTTTTTTAATTTTCTGTGTCCTTACCACCAACTCATTCCCATAGAGGAGCTATATAAAACTCAGTATGTTAAAATACCTTTATCAGTTCCATTTCTTTTTCTTGGAGATCCCTTGGACCTCTCCATATTCTTGCTTTATTCTGAAGTGGTTATTTTCTACATATGCTGCACAGTTATTTTGGAAATTGTTCTCACGGCTTTCTGTGTTAGAAGCCCTATTTTCTGGATTTCATATCTTTCTAGATTTATGCCTTTGTTTTAAGGACACACAACTCAGAAGCTTCTTGAGAAAGGCAGCATGTAGCTTTTTTTGATTATATTATAAGGTTGGCCGAATATAAAGTTTGAGATTGATATTATTCTTTTAGAATTTTGAAGTCATTTCCTCTATTATTTTCTTCTAGTGAAGCTTCTGCTAAGTTCAATATTATTCTTATTCCCAGTCTTTTACTGTGAGATCTGTTTCCAAGAAGTGTTAAATATCATTTGTCTCCAGTATTCTGAAATTTCATAATAATGCACTTTGGTGTCAGTCTTTGTTTTAAATCATTGTCCTGGGTACACAGTGACAATCAATCTATAAACTTATGTCCTTCACTGAGTTCTGGGACATTTTTTTTTTTTTTGGTTGAGCCATCCTGCCACCTGTTGGCAGCTCAGCGGCAGCCCAGCTCGGGCTGGGAATCAAACTGGCAACCGTGTTGCTCAGAGCTTGCACTCTTGAGGGAGCTCTTAACCAACGGAGCCACTCTGCCGGCCCATCTGGGACATTTTTTCGAAGTAGTTCTTTGATAATTTCTTCCCTTCTATTTTTTTCCCCTCTTCATTTTTCTTTTATTTTTTTTTTTAATTCCTGATATTTGGGCACTAGGCCTCTGAGATTGATCCTGTAATTTTCTTGTCTTTTTTCCCTCCTATCTTCCCTTTTTTTTTTTTTTGTCTTTTTCCCCCCTACTCTCTAGTTCTTAATCTTACCTTCTAATTCTTAAAGTGAATTTGTGCCTATTGGCATAATTTTCAATTTCCAGAGACCTTTATTATCCCCTAAATGTTTTTTTATGACATCAATTTCTTATTTCATAGATACAGTATCTTCTCATCTTTCTGAGGCTGATTAGTATTTTGTTTTATTTTAGTTTTTTTCTGCTCCCTGCATTTTTTTCCCCTATGAGAGCCTCTCTTTTTGTTTGTTTTGGTGTCTCGGGTTAGAGATTTTCCCTCACTGGTGGTTATTAGCTGTTCTTTCCTCTTCACAAGTGGGGTACTGATGAGCTGATTAGAAGCTCTGTGTGAGGTGGGGCTTGTCAACTTGTAGGGTAAGATGGGGATTTGATTTTTTCTTTTTTATTAGGAGACCCTCAAATACCAGTGACTGTTTTGAGAGCTGAGCAGAGTAAGAAAACTAACAGGGACTCCTTTTCAGCATAAGGGTTTTCATTTCATTTTTTGTTTTCAATACAGCATCTCACCCCACGCTAGCTGCCTCTGCCTGGTGTTGCAGAGTCTGGGATGTGTATAGTTCAGCCTCTCCAGAAAGTAAACTCTCCTGGGTTCTTTTTGGTATGAGGGATGGATAGTCACCTGATTGCTTGGGATAGGAGAGGAAATCTGAGGTCTTAATTATCTTCATACAAAATCTCCACCATTTCTCCTATGTTCAGCCGCACCTCATGCTCCTAACCTACAAATGTACCTGTTGCCTCCAGTGTCTGGGTGATTTTCTTAAAGTTTTTTGTTTCATATTGGCTCCATACAAGAAGTTTGCTAGCTGACTAAGCTTGGGTCAGTTATGTAATTTCCCTTGTACTTCAGTTTTGTCACTTGTAAAATGGGAACAAGTTGGGTTGTTGTGAAGATTAAATGTTAATGTATGTAAAGCACTGACACTGTGCCAGGCACCATAGTAAGTGCTCTGTGAATGTTTGCTGTTTTTATTAACTGTAATCATGCTCCAACTGCTTTGTTATTTACCATTTGTGCAACAAATTTTTAGCTTCCAAAATTTTGGTGATATCTCATCTGTTGTCCTCTCCAGTTCTCTTTGTCCTTGTAGGTTTTTTGAGGGAGCCTAGATAAATAAGTATATTTTAATTCATTATGTTTAAATTAAAGTCTTATTTATTTTCTAATACAGGCAGACCTTGGAGATATTATGGGTTCGAGGCCAAACCACCATAAATAAAGCAAAAGTCACAATAAAGCGAGTCACATAAATTTTTGGTTTCCCAGAACATATGAAAGTTATTTTACATTATACTGTAGTCTGTTAAGTGTCCAACAGCATTATGTCTAAAAACGATATACATACCTTAATTAAAAATACAGTAAAACCTTGGATTGCGAGTAGCTTGGTTTGTGGGTGTTCCACAAGACGAACAAACATTTCTAATACATTTTAACGTGGTAAACGAGCGATGTCTTGCAATACGAGTAGTTTGTTCCCAGAACGAATTATGCTCGCAAACCAAGGTATTACTGTATTTTCAAAGCAGCCCTAAAAGAATGAAAAGGTTACAAAATGTGAAATACAATGGGTTGTATTTACTTCACTTATAAACCGATGTATTCCTTAATTTGTCCAGATTTCTGCTAACAGTACCCGGCCTGCTTGCTGGTATGCCAAACTGGGATTCTTTCCGGACCCTCGACCGTTTCCTCTTCCCTTGTCATCACTTTTCAGTGATGGAGGAAATGTTGGCTGTGTTGACGTAATTATTCAAAGAGTATATCCTATACAGGTATGATATGTCCTTGAAACTTACTCTCTAGTTCTCTCTTTTGAGACAATTAGTTTGAATGATTCCTCCTTACCATATTTTCTGTTTGATGATTTATTACAGTGGATGGAGAAAACTTCATCTGGACTATACATATTTCGCAATGAAAGAGAAGAAGAAAAGGAAGCAGCAAAATATGCGGAAGCTCAACAAAAGAGACTAGAAGACTTATTCACTAAAATTCAAGCAGAATTTGAAGAGCATGAAGGTAAAATGTACATTACAAGTTTTTTTATACAAAAACAAGGTTTTTTAATTAGAAGCTTTGGAGGTGTCTAGTTTAGCTTTTGTAATTGTGTGAATTGTCTCTATTTTGAGTAGTAGATTTCTTTTTTCTAATTCTGAATCTGAATTGTTTCTGTTTTTCAAAATATTATTACATAAATATGCATTGTAAGCATTGTAAGCATTGACTTGACCCCAAATTATTACATCTTTATTCAACACACTGAGCTTTTAGATACTGTAATTGTCTTAGGCAATTACATAGCCATAACACTTTGCAGAAGTACATTCCCTCTTAAGCATCAGTACTGTAGTATCTTTTTTTTGGTATTTATAGTATTTATAGTATCTTATTTTGGTATTGGAGAAAGAATAGCAGTATGGGAAAGAACTATCAAATTATTTTCCCCTAGACAAGTACTATATGAATCACTTATATGTCGATTATAAAAAAAGACAAACTCGTAAAAAATAGAGGAAAACGGTGGTTACCAGGGCATGGGGTGGGGAGATAAGATTGATGTTGTTTAAGATACAAACTTGCAATGAGTAGTAAATAAGCCATAGAGATCAAATGCGCAGTATAGTGAATATATAGAGGGTGCCAAAATAATATATACACATTTTGAGAAAGGAAAAAACTGTATTAATATATACTGATAACAAAAGATGAGTACAAGTCACGTTTGACTTCTGCAATTACAAGAGGTGCCCAAAGTGGTTACCATCAGCGTCCAGACACTTCGGATTACGGCGAACATTGGTAGACTTCTGTGGTGAGCCTGTAAACTGTTCCAACACCATAGCAGGAGAAGCAGGACATGTTGCTGTGCGTGGCCTCCCGGATCTTCCCTTGTGCACATCACACACAGTACCATGTGTGTAATTATCACGAATGCATGCAGTTGTTAGTCGTGTTGGAGGTTCTGTTGCATACTCATGCCTCCATTGTCATACTTGCACCGCATTCTCAAATTTCAAATACCACTTCAAAATGGTCTTGCGCACCTCGATTAACAAGCATGCTTCTGCCATTTCCTTTGACTGTCCTGTCGCATGGTGACGCTAGCATTCATTTGATGAACGCCATCTTTTGAGCGAATGTCATACTACACATTTTTACCATAACTCAATTCAACTTTGAAAAATCATACATAGATAACATCTCTTAAAATGTGTATACGTTTCTTTGGCACCCCTGGTAGACAATATTGCACTATAATTATGTACATTCATAAATATCAATACAACAATCATATTACAATATATAAATATCAAAATAACATGTTGAACACCTTAAATCTAAAATGCTACATGTCAAATATAGTCCAAAAAAAAAAAAACACTCAAAATTATTTTCACCTAGACCATTTGTCGTTCCCTTTCTTCAGTGTCCTCATCTACATTATATAACTTCTGCAATTTTTACTGCTGTAGTTGTTGAGTTTTATGTTATTATACTTGAAACTAAAACTTGTTTTCCCTGTGGCATCAATTTTTTTTTTTTAAGATTTTTATTGGGGAATTGGGGGAGGGGAACAATGTTGGGGAATCGGGGAAGGGGAACAGACAAGTTGCTATCCTTTTGTTCTTCAGTCTAGTTGTGGAGGATGTTGCTTCACTGGCCCATGTT
>NW_017731528.1:1922771-1956018 GCF_001890085.2 Hipposideros armiger | reverse complement strand
CTGCAGCCTACGCCATCACCAGCAACTCACCACAGCCCAGCTCCAGGTCGAGCTGTTGTTCACCATCTTAGCTGTAGAAGGCAGCGTCACTGGCCCATGTGGGATCCGAACCTGCGGCCCTGCTGCTCAGAGCTCGTGCTTCCAAGCCAACTCTTAACCAACGAGCCACTTGGCCAGCCCCAGAAATTTACTTTTTTTAATATATCTTTTTTATTGCTGAAAATTTTATGTTCTGAATTTCTTCATGATTTTTTTTTTTAATTGGGGGACTGGGGATGGGGAACAGTGTTGGGAAATTGGAGAACAGGAAGAGCCAAGTTGTTGTCCTTCAATCTTAGTTGTGGAGAGCCCAGCTAGCTCAGCTCCAAATCCAGTCGCCAGCCAGCCGCCCCGTCGACAGCTCACGGCCACTCAGCTCAAGGTGCCATGTTCAATCTTAGTTGCGGGTGGGTGTAGCCCACCATCCCATGCAGGAATTGAACCGGCAACCTTGTTAGGAGCACACGCTCTCACCAGCTGAGCCACCCTGCCACCTATTGGCAGCTCAGCAGCAGCTCAGCTAGGGCACAGCTCACTGACCCATGTGGGAATCAATACGGCGACCCTGTTGCTCAGAGCTCACACTCTAAACCAGTTGAGCCACTCAGCCAACCCTCTTCATGATTTTGTATATTATTTAACTTCATGTTCTACATAAATCTGCAGAAAAATTAAACTCAAAATTTGATTTGCTTAAACTTATTACTGTCTCATGGTGTTCCCATGATTAAGTGAATCATGAAATAATTTATTTAATTTACAAATTACTCTTAATTAAGTAAAACTGTTTGTATGACAATTTTTTAAGCATGAATACACTAGTTTTGTATTTTCCTAGAAAACTTTTAGCAGATAAATGGTTTCTTATTTTTTACCCCCATTCTTTGGGTGTTTTTGCTTGGCTGTCTAGCTTCCAGTGTTGTTAACTTTGTGATTTGGCTAACTAGTGATGCTTTTTCCTTAGAAAACACAACAAAACAATGTCTACTGCCACGTGCACTGACCCGACGCCAGGTGCGTGCTCTGCAGGATGGTGCTGAGCTCTATGAAGCAGTAAGGACCGCACCAGACCCCAGTTACCTGGAGGTGAGAGAAGAGCAGGGCACTTCACCCCTTAGGTGGAGAGTTGTGGTCGCCCTCTGGCCATCACGGGTTGCGGAGTGTTAAAGCCTGTTCTCAGAGGCTCCTCAGTGGTGTGCCAAACCTGTGGCACATTTTGATTCTGTACCAAATAGAGGGTAGGAAGGTTAAATAACTTTAGATGGTAAATAAACATGGCTTAAAATGCAGGCAAAATTTGTTTACTTTTAAGATAAAGCAAGTATCTACAAAGCAGTGCCTTAGTCTCCACGTTCTCAGCTTTTTCTCGGGTCCTACTTAGAGTCTGTTTCATAATCCTCTCCCTTCAAGGCACTGAGGTGGAAAAGTTTCAGAAGCACTAAACTGTTGGAAATAGCAGAGGCTTTAGAATCATGGCTCTGCCATTTGTTAACCAAGGAAATTGTGCATAAAATATTGGGTTGTCGGGACAGTCATGATGCACTTTTGCATTGAAAAACATAGAAAAATACGTCATGACTTTTCCAACGACCCAATAGCTATAAAATAAATTGTTTTAGGATAAAATTAGATAATGTATATAGAAGTGTACTGTTATAAAATTCCATAAAGATGTTAGTTAATATTATTAGAACATTTCATATATTCAGGTAAGCGACCTCCTAAATTTTTAGACACCCAGGTATCTAATTAATGCAAATTCTAGGATTAGTTTGCTAGATAGGGAGAAGATGGGAAGTGTTAGGAAAACTATTGTTTGTTTGTTGGTAAATCTCATTTATTTGATGACAGTAAATCTCCTCTGTAGCCTTAACCTTCTGAAATAGCTGGACTACAAAACAAGTAATGTTCTGTTAGGAGAGTAAGCAGTGCTGTTCTGAATGGAACTCCCCCATGTTCCCAAGTGGTTCAGCCCATTCTCCCTGTGAGACGTCAGCCCCGTTGTAAATCCTGGTGGGGTACCTGCTACAGGTCTGTGAGTGAAGGGTTCATTCTGCTTTCCTGGAAAATTACTTGCCTCTCGCTCTTATTACCTATGTAGAAGCTTATGCGTTCTTTGAGTCATCATGAAGATAGTTGTAATATCATCCACAACATTTAACAAGATCTTTATTACTCTGGAAGCCTTTTGTAGAATTTATTTATAAGGACAAAATAGGAGACAGAATGACAGCTGGAGGGGCTAAGTTCTAGACCTGATCCAGCCACCTTGTAGCTGGACATGTAAGTTCTCTCTCAGGCTTCCTTTCTACCTTCTGTCAAGAGAAGGTCTGAGAGGGGCTTATCTCTGAGTTTGTGTGTTGGTACGGTTCTATGAGATTTCACTTAGGTAAAGTTATTGTAATTTTTTTTTTTAAGATTTTTTTTTTAATTGGGGAATCAGGGGAGGGGAACAGACAAGTTGCTGTCCTTTTGTTCTTCAGTCTAGTTGTGGAGGACATTGCTTCACTGGCCCATGTTGGTATTATGATCATTGGGCTCTTCCCAGGTGAGGCAGATTGGTCGCCGGCCTTTGGACAACCGCTCACGGCAGCTCACGCTGGCTGCCTGCCACTCACAGTAGCTTTACGGCAGCCCACTGCAGCCTCACTGCAGCCTACGCTGTCGCTGGCGACTCACAGCAGCCCAGCTCCAGGTCGAGCTGTTGTTCACCATCTTAGCTGTAGAGGGCACAGCGTCACTGGCCCTAATGTGGGATCCAAACTGGGGCCCTGCTGCTCAGAGCTGGTGTCCCAAGCCAACTCCTAACCAACGTGCCACTTGGCTGGCCCAAGTTACTGTAATTCTTGAAGGGGAAAATAACCATCTATTTCTAAAATACCCTGTCAAAGGTTTGTTTTGAGTGACAACATTAAATGTTGTGGAACTTGGGAAACCACAGTTTTTTGGTTTTTTTTGTTTTTTTTAATTCATGTTTAAACTAAACACTGTCTACATTTTTTAGAAAATCTTCTCAGGGTACAGAGAGTTCAGACTCACTTCCCAGTGTAGAGCAGGATATTAAGATGTGTAAAGGCAACAGCAGTTTAGTGTTAGGTGTCAGAATTCCATTTTCTATTTCATTTTATTCTGGTTTTGTTAATTCATTCGTTTAATTTTGTTACACTGGGCTGAGAGTCCCAAGAGGTACAGACAGCAGTTTGGTGAAATATTGGGAGGGAAGCGTGGAGGCAGAGGTAAGTTCTCACAGCACATGCCTGTGTTAAATCGCATCTGCTGTTCCAGAGAGTTCATAAAATTATACCACAGGTCTAAGAATGAGGGTTCTTGAGCTAAGCGATGCCTCTATCCCTCTGCGAGGTTTTGTCTCTGTATCTCAATTTCATCATCTATAACATGGAAACAATAGTATCTACCTCCTAGGATTATTGTACGGATTAAATGAGTTAATACATTTACCACACATAGATCCATTTCTCAGATAGAGCGAGCTCTCAAGTGTTAGCCATTTATAATGCCGTCTCTGTTGATGATTATAATTATTATAGTCACATGTATAAGTAGGGGGTGGCTTTGGCCCTAGGGAAATTTGTCACAAAAATTAGTAAACAGTCTAAGGCATCTGAAACTATTTATGTGATAAGCTGAGTACATTCATCTCAGTTTTTATATTGTCACACCCTTAAAGTGAACTCCGTTGTGTTTTTATCCCTTAGATGTAAAGGATTCACTTACAATAGATGAGGTGTTTTGTCTTTGTTTTGTTGCTTTTCATGCCAATATTATCTGCCTTCACATATTAAATGATCACAGGGCTATTTTAGTGAAGAGCAGCTGAGAGCCTTGAATAATCACAGGCAGATGTTGAATGATAAGAAGCAAGCACAGATCCAGCTGGAATTCCAGAAGGCTGTGGAATCTGCTGAGCCAGGGGAGCAGATGGTACCAAGGGACGTTACGACTGTGTGGAAGCTGCGAGTCATAAGCCATGAGAAAAAAGGAAATGATTCAGGTCAGTATGTAAATGTTTTGGTTTTATCAGTTTTAAGTTAAAGTATTATCATATTAATAAAATGACCCCCAATGCTGAATAAAGTATAAAGTTAGTGTATATCAGAGGAGCAAAAATGGGCTACCAGCACCCAAAAACTGATAATAGAATCCTTAAACCTCAGTTATCAGAGTTCATTTTTAAACAAGAATCTCAGTGATTATCAGTTCTTCCATTGTGTCTTTTTCCTCTTTACCTAAATAGCTATACTGAGTATCTGGCGTCCGTCATCAGACTTATATTCCCTGTTAACAGAGGGAAAGAGATACAGAATCTATCATCTTGCAACATCAAAATCTAAAAATAAACCTGGAGGAGCTAATATACAGTTAACAGCAACAAAAAAAACTCAGTACCAACAGCTACAGGTACACTTTTCATTGTAATTTTTCAGTTTTGATGAATGCATATTAGTTTATAGAATTGACATACATTGATTTTTTTCTTATAGGCTTCAGACGAAATCCTATGCCAAGTTTATCAGCCAAGGAAGCCTGTTCCTTTCAACCAGTTACTGATTCCGGACTTCCAGCCACCTTGTTCGGAGGTGGACCTAATAGGATTTGTAATTTCTGTGGTGAAAAAAATAGGTAAAGTACAGCATATTTAATTGTAGCTTTTTATTGATGCTTTTCAAAAACATTATCTTTTAAATTTTGTCTGCCTTATGATTAATTGGAGCTACAAATTGGCAAATTTGGTAACTTAGTGATTTGAAAGTAGGCCTGTTTTAATCTCAGTTCTTAATGAAAAGCAGTTCTGCAGTATTACAAGGAAAGAACTTGCATCTCATTCTGTGCTACTTAATTTTAAAGAAATTGCTAGAAAATATTCTGCAGCATTTTAGTGATTACTAGATAATAATTATAATTTCCCTGTGCAGTTAACTGAGGATTCAAGCCATCACCTCCAGCTTCGGGTTTTGGGTTTCTTTTTCCTTTGCAATATCCCTTATTGTCCCTAATAATATCCCTTGTTCTAAACCTTTTTTTTTTTTTTTTTTAATATAGCTGCTCTAACTTTTTTATGGTTAATGTTGGTTTGCATGGTGTATATCTTTTCCCATTCTTTTATTTTTAACCTGTCAAGGTCTTTATATTTCAAGTGTGTTTCTGATAGACAGCATGGTTGGGTCTTGCTCTCTCATCCAGTCTGACACTCTTTTTTTTTTTTTCCCCTCATCTTTTTATTTATTTATTTATTTGTACATTCAATATTATTTTACATAAATTTCAGGTGTACACATAGTGGTTAGACATTTATATAGTTTAAGAAGTGATCCCCCTGATTAGTCTAGTACCCACCTGACACTATACAAAGTTATTATCGTATTATTAATTATATTCCCTATGCTTTACTTCACATCCCCATGAGTATTTAGTTACAACCAATTTGTACTTCTTAATCCCTTCACCTTTTTCACCCCTCCTGAAAAACCCCCTACCATCTAGCACCCCAGTAAATCTAGTACCCATCTGACACCATACAGTTATTACAATATTATTGGCTGTATCCCTTATGCTATAACGTGCATCCCCATGACTCCTTTGTAACAACCAATTTGTACTTCTTAATCCCTTCCCTTTTCTCACTCATTCCCAACCCCTGACACTCTATCTTTTAACTGGTCTGTTTATTCTGATCACCTTTACTCTGACATTGATAAGGTAGGATTAAAATTGACCACCTTGCTGCCTGTTTTCAATTTGTCCCATCAGTTTCTCGTGTTGGAAGGCAAGCCACATGACATTTCTACATACTTGGTAGTAGCTGTTGTCTTCGACTGTCTCTTCAGGAATGTTTGTAGAGCAAAGAGGTCTGGGAGGACTGAGAGCTGATTGTTTCCTGACCAGGAAATCGGATCTCTTTTTCTATGAGTTTTTGGTTTTGTTTTTTTGGTTTCACATGTAAGTGAAATCATATGATATTTGTCTTTCTCTGTCTGACTTATCTCACTGAGCACAATGCCATTGAGGTCCAGCCACGTTGCTGCAAATGGCAGGATTTCCTTCTTTTTTTTACAGGTGAATAGTATTCCTTTGCCTATACCACATTTTCTTTATCCACCCATCTATTGATGGACACTTAGGTTGTTTCCATACCTGACTAGTGTGAATAATGCTGCAGTGAACATGGGGGTGCAGCTTTCTCTCTGAGAGAGTGATTTCATTTCCTTCGGCTATATACCCAGAAGTGGAAATGCTGGATCATATGATCATTCTATTTTTAATATTTTGAGAAATAAATAATTTTAAATAACAAAGAAACTCCATTTCTCTCCAGCCCCTTCACTCTGTCCTTCCCAAGGAAAGAGGCATTTACTTGGTGACCATGGGAAATGGGTCATTGCCCTCATTTTACTTCAGCTGTCTTCTGCTCTCTTCCTTGGAACCTGTGAGCCCAAAGTCTGTGTTTCTCCCCCTCTGCTCTTCCTTCCTCCAACGAGCAAACAAACCCCCAGCACAGAACCCTGCACCTTGGCAAGATGCAGGAAAGGCTTTTGTTGTTCCATCTGAAATCAAAGCCAATCGTGCAAAAAAAGTGGGTAGTCGACACTCCTTTGATGTCTCTTTTTCTCCTTTGGTTCACAATTATCATTCTGCAAAACCCCAAGAATAGGGGAGCGAGAAGAATTTGATGAAATGAGGTTAAGTATGGAAACCTAGGTTGAAAGCAGAGGAGATGATAACCACTGTGTCTGTGAGGCTGGTATGTTTGCAAAGTGTCAGCTTCACCTTTACTACTCCCAGCGTCTTAGCCAAATTCATCTATATTACAGTCCTTAAATATGACACTGTACATTCCTCTTTCCTTACCTCTTTCCATATATTCTGCCTACAAAACCAAACTTTCATCTCCCTAAATGCTATGAAGTGTCAAGGACCAGCTGAGGTCTGAGTTGAAGAACAAAGCCTTGTATTTATTGGTTATTTTGTGCCCGGCACCCCCCGTCTTCTGTCCTCAGTCTGTCCCCCACTCCACTTCAGCTACGTTCACACCTTCCTTGTTGCTCTGAGCCCACCGAGCTCACCTTCACCACAGCCTTTACACCCACTGCTCCCCAGAAACTTTTCTGACAGACACGTGGCTGGCTCACTTGGCTCCTCCAAGTCCCTGGTCAGAGGCAGCACTCTTAAGTGGCCTTTCCCTGACCACTTATAAAAGAACGGTCCTCCCCCTGCTCCCAGTCCCGCTTTAAACCCACCATGGTGCTCAGCAGCACCTGACAGTAGACATTTATCTGGTTTCTGTCTCCCTCATCCAGCACATGAGCTGTGTCCTCAGCTCCCAACACAGTGCCTGGTACAGGGCAGGGTCTCAGAGGTTTGGTGGATTCCTCGTTGTCAGCTGCCCTGTCCTGGTCTGTCCCTTCCTCTGTTCTTTGGCTAAGGTGTACTGTCAGTCTTTTTTTAAGAAGGCCTCATGTGTGCCATATTCCATGAGTTCCTCATATTTTGAATGTTTACCTACTTCCTTACTTCTGAAACTGTATCTTGGCTATGCATAATATTATGGGATCACGCTTTCTTTCCTTCCCTTAGAACTTTGTAGAAATTGTTCTTTTGGCATTCAACAGTCTGAGACTGGCCTAATTTTCTCCCCCATCTAGGTGGTTTTCTTTTTGTGTCTAGATGTCTGAAGAATATTTTGCTTTGTAGTTCAAAAGCTTTACTAAATACTTACTTGATATAAATATTCTGTACACAACTCTCCTGGGACACAGGATCCTCTTAATTTGCAGACTCGGTGCTTTCTTTATTTCAGGGTAATTCTGTCATTTCTTTGAATATATCTGCTGTTCCATTTATTGGGATTTCTACTTCAAGGACACCCATTAGTCTTATGTTGGATTGTTTTTGTTTTTCTCTCTTCTCTGATTGCTTCTATTTGTCTTTTTCATCTTCATTCACCATTATGATGTCCAGCCTTTATGTCAGTAATTTTATTTTCTACAGTGTTTTATTTCTTGCTATTTCTAATGCACGTATCTTCCCATTATGATCACATATTGGTGTCCTCAATTCATTTCTTTGGCCCTGCAGTCTCCTTATCATCTTAACAGGGCTATTTATCATCCCATAGTCAAGCTTTTGTTGTACTAAATTTATGTTCTTATTGGATTCAGTGGCATGAATCAGTTTTGAAGACACGAAACCGTCTCTGTTCTTTTCATCTTGTTTTCTTATGAGCTGTGCTCTGTTTTTGCTGCTCTCTTTTCTCCTCTGTTTTAATGGGTTTTGTTTGGGTGGTTGTGTTTTGGAGCTTTGCGAGTTTTCTCTAACTGTAGTATGTTAATACGCTTCATTGTTTCCATAGCATTTCATTTTATCTTGGTCAGACTTAGGTGACGTTTTCCACACATTCTATTGTTACAGATGGTGGGTAACTTGTATTCATTCATTCAGTCAATACTTATTGAATGCCTGCTGCTACCAGGCACTGTGGTGAGTGCTGGGTGCATAGCGATGAACAAAACGCGCAAAACTCCCTGCCCTCAGGGAGCTTCCACTATGGTGGGGGAGTGATCGCAAACAAAACAAATAAGTAGCATGTGAACTCTTCTTAGTAAGTGCAGATGAAAAGCATTAAGTGGGGAATGACAGGTAGTATCAGGGAAGAGAGAAGAAATGCAGCTTGGGGTAGGGAGGTGAGGAGAGACCTCGCTGCAAAGCTGACAGTATCTGAGTGAGGCTTGAAGGACCAGCGGGAGGGAGGCATGTGGACATCTGGGAGCAGCATTCCAGGCAGAAGGGATGGCAGTTAACAAGGTCACAAGACACAGCATCCTGCCCAGTGCCTCTGAGCAGTGGCAGAGGCCGGGAGTGTGTGGGCTCACAGCCAGGTAGAGGCACTGAAGGACAGATCATATGCTGGGCCTGGTACCAGCTTACTTTCTCTGAGGATGGGAGGAGTGACACCATCTGACTAGGTGTGCAGGGGTCACTCAGGCCCCTGAGAATAGATTGTAGGGGGCATGAGGGTACAAGCAAGAACCAGTGGGCGACTACTACAAGAAGTGAGGCAAGAGACGCTGACAAGAGCCTGGGTCAGACAGCAGCTAGGGGAGTGGTCGGTCAGACGTCGTTAGAGTTGGGCTGTACCCTGAAGGTAGGGGGGCAGTGCCACAGTGTTTGGTCTGAGTACCTGGAAAACGGACCTGCCATTCATTGGGAGGAAAAGGGCCGTGGGGAAGGCCAGGAGCTCGGGTTGGACAGTGATCTAGGTGCTTGATCTAAGTAGACATTTCTACCCGACAGCTGGACACAGAAGTCTGTTCCAGGGAATGGGCTGGGCTGAAGATATGAACTGGGACGTCAGCATCCAGGCGGTGTTTAAAGCTGTGGGACTGGCTGAGGTCATGCAGTGTGGCCGTAGAGAGAGAAGTGACTCAGGCAGTCACGCCTGGAAGCAGAAATGGAGAGGAGCCAGTTAAAGACAGGAGGAGCGGCCAGCAAGGTTCGGGGGAGACTAGAGGGAGCTGTGCTGAGGCCGAGAGACAAGAAGGGGTTCAGAGAGGATAGTGTGAGCACGTCTGTGGGCCGGCACCTGAGAGCACTGTGGAGAGCTGAGGGCTGCATGGTACTGGCTTTCGCACCAAGGGCCCTTTTGGTGGTTTGTGAGCATGACGGGCTGCGAGAAGCAGGCGAGGCAGACAGTAGAAGAAGAGCAGCAGTGAGTACAGGCGCTTCAGGGAACCCTGCTCTGAACGGGGAGTCAGGGCCAGAGAATATTCAGATGAAAGTGCTGATCGCACCCTGATGACATGTGTACTGACGAGAAGGGCCCAGGAAAGAGGGTGAACGTCTCAGTGGAAGAAAACGGGGGCTGGTTGTGGAACATGGTTCTTTGGTCACATGTTGGGATGGTGCCTACTGGGCATATGGGGAGGTTGACCTCAGCTGGCAGCAGACAGTCCATCCATCGTTAGAGGGGAAAACGTAGAGTACGGGGCATGGGTGAAGCAGGAGAGCTGATGTGCGAGTGAAACTTGGGGCAGCTGTTTTCTGATTGCTTCTGATTCCTCACTGAAATGGGAAATGAAATCGTCACCTGAGAGTCAGAATGGAGGGAAAGGAATTAAAGGTGTGAGGAGAGGCATGACATCATCACCCCAGCAAATGGCAGAATGGATGGGCTGGATGAGCACTCTGGGGCTGCCAGGACCACTGGAATTCATGAAGATAGAGTGATGCTAGTTGTCACGGCTGTGATGCTTTCCAGCCATGTTCAGCTGTAATGGTGCAGGTGTGACATAGGGGGAAAGTGGGATCTAACCAGACTTGTAGTTAGCCGGGTGAATAACATAAAGCAAGAGGGAAAGAATGTGGGGGTTTTGCAAAGGAGGGATTTTAATAACTGACCCTGGATTTCCAGCACAACGCAGAGGAAACAGGGGACGTCTGGGGACTGTGGAATAGGAACAGGAGATAAGAAAGGTGTCCCAGTTGGGTCAAAGGATTGGTTGAGGTAGGGTTCTATCGGGGGTGAGATGGAGAGATCAAAGGTTGTGGTGGAAGAATGAGATATTTGAAATTGAGGCTCTGGGGGAGAATGGGGTTATTGCAGGTAACAAGGTCTTGGGTCAGTCTGCGGGGTGGGCAGCCCACAGACTGGAGACAAGGCCACAAGGAGATGGACCCTGGGAGCCCAGGGTGCTGGAAGGGTTATCTGTGGGGATACTGAAGTCGCTGAGAAATACAGCAGTAGTAATGACAGAGCAACAGTGCCCTGTGAGCTGACTCTTCAAGGAATGAAAGGGAGTGACCGTCCCAGGGGTCATTAGATGCCTAAACAAGGAGCGTAGTGAACATGTCTGATCACAGGAGATTCAAAGCTGAGTGTTTTGGGGAAGGTACCAGGAGCAAGGGAGACAACCCCCGCCCTCCAGCAGCACGTGTGCAGGGCAGGCGTGTTCCATCAAAACGGTGGAGAGCAGTTAGGGAAGGAGGAGAGTGCCAAGGTTTTACTGAGCTCCAGAGGGTCCCATGGAAGATTCCAGGAGACAGAGCGAGGTGGGAGATGGGGTCAGGGCAATGAGCAGAGCTTTGGGGAACTGCCCAGAAACACGGACAGCCTGGGCTTCCTGTGGAGAAGGACGTGACAGGTTTGATGGTCCCAGTCACATGGTGGTGGTGAGGCCAGGCATGTGGGAGGAAACATGAGGCAGCTTGCCAGGACGCCGTGTAGTTCCTGACTCTTTCGCTGCTGTATCTGAGAGCAATGTTTTCCTTCTCTCAGTTACTGTATAAGGGCTGGGTATTTGAGTTTCTATCCATTATTTCATGTCCCTGGAAGATGAGTCTGTTCTAGACATTTTCCCTAGTTCAGTAACCCTGAATCACTTTGTTAGGGCTGCTATAACAAAGTACCGCAAACTGGGGGCTTTAAACAACAGAAATTTCTTGTCTCCCAGTTCTGGAAGCTGGACCTCCAAGATCAAGGTGTGGACAGGTTGTTCCTTCTGTGGCTGTGAGGGAGAATGTGGTCCAGGCCTCTGGCCCAGCTTCCGGCAGTCTGTCTTATAGCTGCATCACCTCAGTGTCTAACTTCATCTCCACATGGTGTTTTCTCTGTGTGCGTGTCTGTCTCCAAATGTCCCCTCCTTATTAAGACATTGGATTAGGTCCCACCCTAATGGCTTTATCTTAACCTGATTACATCTGCAAAGACCTTATTTCCAAATAAGGTCACATCATAGGTTCTGAGGTTAGGACTTCAGCATCATTTGGGGGACACAATTCAGTCCCTAACACCTTGGAACCTGAATCATTTCTGTCAGTCAGTCCTGGTCACCTGCTTCTCCCTGCCGCCCTTTTCATTGTTTCTGATCAGAAAAGGAAAGGGGTAAGGATACCCATTCTATTTGCCTTTCTTCAGGTGTAAGGATAACAGAAGTCTCAAAATGTATTTCACCAGTTTGAGGGAGGGCATTCAAAGCTGAGTCTTCTGTACTTGTCTCTATCCAGTCTCCTGCTTTTTTCCTTCATCAATTTTTAAATTTTATATCAGCATATTCCTCGTTTGTATATTTTTGGTGAACCTTTTTTTTTTTTTAAGATTTTTATTGGGGAGTTGGGGGATGGGAACAGCGCTGGGGATTTGGGGGAAGAGGAACAGACAAGTTGCTGTCGTTTTTTGTTCTTCAGTCTAGTTGTGGAGGATGTTGCTTCACTGACCCAAGTTGGCACCATCATTGCACTCTTCCCAGGTGAGGCACATCAGTCGCCGGCTTCTGGACGGCCACTCACGGCGGCTGCTGGCCGCTCACGCTGGCTGCTGGCAACACACGGTAGCCCATGGCAACCCACTGCAGCAGGGGCTGCAACCTACGCCGTCGCTAGCGACTCCCGGCAGCCCAGCTCCAGGTTGAGCTGTTGTTCAGCATCTTAGCTGTAGAGGGCAGTGTCACTGGCCCTCATATGTGGGATCCGAACCAGGGCCCTCTGGCATCCCAAGCCAGTTCTTAACCATCGCGTCACTCAGCCAGCCCTGAACATTCTTTTTTAATTTAGTTTGATGTTAAGTGTTAGAGGAAGAAAATCAAAATTATCTAACACCAAAATCTAATCGTGTTTCCCAGCTTAGAATCTCTCGTGGCTCCCTGTCCCTTAGACCAGGGGTCGGCAAACTGCAACTCGCAAGCCACATGCAGCTCTTTGGGTACATACATGTGGCTCTGAAGTAAAATTGAAAATGAAAATGAAACTATCGTTTCATTTATAAAATTTTTAAAGGATATTATTCACATAATGGTGATTTCATTTGTTTTATGGCTCTCAAATAATTTTTAAATTGTTGTGAGGGACAGGATTGGCTCTTCCGTCTCAAAAGCTTGCCGACCCGCCTTAGAAGATGAAACCCAAACTCCTTTATATGCCTGGAAACGCTCCAACTTCCTGCCTTAAGCCACCACCCCACACACCTCAGCTAAACTCTAGTAGCTTCAGCTAAACTCTAGTAGCTTCATAATCCAGACACACTGTGACATAGAACACTTCCTACCTTTGAAAACTCGTTCACTGTGCTTAGAATGCCTTTTATCCTCCATCTGGGTGGATTCTCCCCATTCACATTCCACTCACGGTACCTTCCTAGCAGAGCTCACAGCCTGGCTGAGACCTTCCTTCTCCAGCACTGTAACATTGTGTGTGTTTGGCTGTTGAGCACTCATCCCATGGTCCTTTCTGACCCTCCTCCCCAGCCCAGTGATACTGTGGTCTCTTGTTTCAGCTTCTTTCTATCCCACCTCTACCATAATGCGGAGAGGGTAAGGGGATCTTTGAAACTTCAGGGAGGCACAGTTTATGACATCCTTGTGGCAACACTGTTCATGTGCTGTTGTCATCCCACTGTGCGGATGGGGCAGCCGGAGCTGGGACAGCTTAACTGACCTGCCCTAGGTCACAGTTCTGTAAGGGGATTTAAACCCATTCTTTCAGGCTCTACAGCTCATACGTTTTTTTTCTTACACTTCATGCTGCCAAACCAATACCAAGCCTTACATTGGACAGTTGGGCTTAAAACAGGGTCTTCTCTATTTTCAGTCTGTTTCATTATGAATTACAGAAACCCTGTGAGATAAAATGAATTAAATGAGATCACTTCTCAAGTTGGATTCCCTAGGAAACAGACTGAGATTTTCATGCAGGTTGACTGGGAAGTGCCCTAGGAGCGCACCTGTGAGGGAGCAGAGGGAGGCCCTGGGGGTAACCCTTTAGAGTTAGGCTAGCTTGAGGCCAGGGGCCAGTGCTGGGAGTCACCTGGGGTGACTCAGCTCCCCTGGGACTGAGGGCAGCCCAGCAAGGAACTCAGGCTGAGCTGCCAAAAGCCAGAACCGGAGGGTCACTGCCTTGGTCCTAAAGAGGCAGCCCGCACAAACCACAACACCCACTACAGGCAGCATCTGTCAAGGTGGTTCTAGAAAATGCTAGTGCTTTATTGTTTCCATGAAGTTTTCTAAAGGGAATTTAAAAGGTACAAAGAATTCTGTGGAAGCTCAGAGTAGACCAGACTCCGAAGCTGCAAAATAATTTTCTTCTCATCCTCTTGCTCAGTGCCAGCTTTCTGTGTTACTCTAGAAACTTCTTCCACTTGTTGCCATGTATACAATCAGACAAACCCAAATTGAGGGAAATGCTACAAAATTGATGTTTTCTCGTGATTAGAGTGAGTTGTGCATTTTGGGCACAATTACCTCGGGAATGATGTCCTTGTCTGTACGTCGTATCAAGGGGTCCGGGAGTTGACCTTTCTTTTTACTGTAATGACACCTTGGTCACTGGGCTGCATGGTATCTGCTGGGTTTCTTATCTGTAAAATTACCATGTTCCCCATTGTCATCAGTGTCTTGGAGGAGAGTCTTTGAAACTCTGCAAATCCCACTTCTCCTCACTCTCCCCCATTAATGTCAGCATCCACCATGATTTTGTTGGCAATAGTTACTACTGTGGGGTTTGCCCAACGAAGATTTTCTCTTTTCTTCTTTCCTTCTACATTCATTGGAACTCATTGGAATTCTACTCAAGGGCTGTCCCTTTTCCCCACACGTATTTATTTGATTTATATCAGTATGGACTTACAAACACTTGTTTTATTCCATGGGTTAAAGTTCGGTACCTTCATTGTTTTGTGACTCCTGCTGTTTCAGTTGGGGGCCAATAGGAGCTTTTTCAGGTTGACTCCTGTGTTCTTACTTCCACTAAGTTCCCTGTCCCAGTCTGGGAATCATCTCCCTAAGTCCCCCCTTAATGTCGATTGGTTCTGCAACTTGAAAGAAACAACATGTAGTTTTACCACAGGTGGGTTGATATAAACAAGAGTTGCTCTCCTATGGCATCTCAATGTTATAATGAAACGACGTTAAACATGATGTCATTCAAAGACCTGCTGTACTTGGATCCTTGGAATCCTGGATCCTTTGTTTTGGAGAAAATGGTGTTTAGAACCAAGATGTGATCGCTAGATGTCCTGGTTCCTAGGCGGGCATCACTGCTTGTAGGGCCTTTCAGACGGAAACACCAGGAAATGTGCTTGTATTCCAACCTGGAGTCCCTCGTAGCTGGTTGGGTTTGTTTGGGGGACATGTGACAGGTATGAGAAATATCACTGTGGTTCTAAGAGAGCGACACAAAAACTCTGAGAAGTGACACTCCCGCCTCGTGCTTGCTGCCCAGTGACCTCCTCTCCCCCACCCATACCTCACCCCCACCCCACTCCCCTCCCTATACTTTCTGGTTTATCCTTCCTGCTCTTGTTTTGCACAGAGGGACAGATAGGTGTCTATTTTCTTGTATCCCCATCTTCCTTATAGGAAAGGGAACAAACTCGTCTTTCTCTGTGCTTTCCTCTTTCACCTAACAGTATGTTTGGGTCACCTGATAGAGACCATCTTCCTGTACAGCTGCATAGTACACCACTGTGTAGCTGTTCCATAGTTTATCCCGCTACTCTCCTGGGTAGGAGCTTTTGATAGTGTATAATTACAAACACGGAATAATCTCGTACACGTGTTTTCATCAAGCTGTCCATATGTATTTTGCCATTATTGGAAGTATATCTTCAGAGCACAGTCCCAAAAGTGGGACTGCAGGTGCCAAGGTCAGTGCGTATGTTGCTTTGCCAGGTATTACCTAACTTGTCTTGAGGGACACACCACCTGGAATCCCACCAGCAGTGTGTGACTGTGCCTCGGTGCTCTCAGGAACAGGGTGTGCTGTCATGTTGGCATTGAAATTTTAGCACTGGACACAACAGGTCACTCTGGAAATCCTAAGCTTTCTCTAAATTTAGTTAATTTGTTTTCACCATTAACATACGAAAATAAATGGGCATATTAGAGGTTCTTTGCATTTTTAAATTTATCTACCACAATGAAGTGGGGTTTTTGCTTTTTGGTTTTTTCATCGTAGGTCTTGCTCCGTTGGTCTATTTGTCGGATGAATGCCATAACTTGTTGGCCATAAAGTTTTGGGGAGATCTTAATGAAGACATTATTAAACCTCACGTGTTAATTGCTGCGAGCAACCTCCAGTGGCGGCCAGAATCCAAATCAGGAATTCCTACTTTATTTGCTGGAGATTTTTCCATGTTTTCTGCCAGTCCAAAGGAGGGCCATTTTCAAGGGACATTCCACAAAATGAGAAATACTATTGAGGTAAAATTAGTTTTGAGCATTTCCACACATTTTGGTATTTTCCTATTTTGTGAGTCAAATATCAAAGAAGTCACAGCTTTTATGAAAATTGGATATTGAGATATGATGTCAGGTGAGTGTCTATCATATATTCATTGCCCGTGACCCTGCGGAGGTGGGGGATGACAGTGACCAGGGAGAAAAGAGTGACTTGAATGGAACCGAGTTAGGGACGTGGTGAGGAGGGGTTCAGAGCTGCAGGGTGTGTGGCAAACAGGAAATTGGTAACGAAAATAATGTGAGTTTCCTACGGTCCATAGCAGCTGGCAGTGTAATTAATAATAAGCAGACTCCAGATTTTCATTTTAAACTCCATATCTAGTGTTTTATACAGTTTATACCTGTCTTTGATTTGAAATAATCCCAAATAGGAAAACACTGAAATTATTTTCCCTGGATCACATGCATTTTCGCTTAAATCTGTATGTACATCATGTAATAATATTTTTAGCTCAGGTTTATTGAGCGCTGACTGCACGTCCCACCCTGTCCTAACCTGAAGCCGATGAGCAGCGAGCTGTTTCTCCATTCTGCTGATGGACAGAGGCTGTCACACAGCTACGTGGGTGGGACCAGAATTCACACTTAGGCCGTCTGAGTGCAGAGCCCAGACTACTAACTACTATGCAATGCTGCCTCCCTGCAAAATTCTGGATGTTATAAATTGCTAATAATCTACAAAAGATAAGCCTCTTCATTCCGTAGTTTAATCTTTGAAATATGTTACTCAAAATTTATATAAATAAAATCCTATTTTAAAAGCATGGGAGTAGGTAGCTGGATAAAGGAAGTGTGGGTAATATTTACCTGAAGGCTCCAGTTTCTATTGGGTTGTTGGAAAAGTCATGACATGTTTTTTCTGTTTTTCGTTGCAAAAATGCGTCATGACTTTTCCAACAACCCAATAATTGGGGATGAGGTGGGGCTCCCTGCATTATTTGGCTCCCATACAGAGAACCTACTATCCACATCCCAGGTTTCTCTGAGACCAGGCAAGGGCAGTTCAGAGACCATTTGTCATTTACGTAGTGTTTTCCAGCTTTACAAAATACTTTCATAAATTAGGTTAAACCACATTTGCTGGTATTTGACCATTTGTGACTTCTGAAACAACAGTTTCATGTGGTTTAACCTCTACGTTATTTCAATTCTTGGAACCGACATGAGGCCGTTCTCTCATCTTATTCCTAACGCAAGGAGCACTCTGTAGACACTGGATGGTTTACAGGAATTAGAGATAAATGGAGCTGGAGCTGGAGCTCCACCCAGTCTGCCATCTCTAGTCCAGTGTCGTGACTGACACCTTGCTAAGATCTCTTACAGCTCCTTTCCTCCCCTGATATATACACACACATTCCCCCTCTCCCTCCAACAACTATTCTCCCTGACTCACTGATGTTGGTTTTGCATTTTTGCATTGGCATATTGTTTGGCAGTTGCTGTCAAATTTGAGGTGGCTCATTCTTTTTTTCTGATCTGAATATTGTAGTTCTGGTTTTAAAGGTAACACTTTCTAAAAACATGAATGTGTAGGTTTGCATTTTACAAAACAGCTTTCCCAATTTATTTTCTTAGAACATTGATATGTTTTGCAATGATGCAGAAAACAAGCTGTTGCTTATACTTAATGCAAACAATGCCAAGTGGTCCACCCCAACTAAAGACTGCCCCTCAGAGCCGCACGCTGCTACAGCGGTCCTTGGCATAGGAAGTAAGTTTCTGGTAAGTTAATGTAAAGATAAGGAATTTTATGAGTACTGTATGTGAAGGCAGCAGTATATTCCAGTGTACACCTAGTAAGCATAGTAAAGTGTAATTTAACCTAATTAGAAAGTGTGGTTTATTGTTGTTCTGTGGCTCCTGTAGGTATAGGTTTTCTGGAAATTGTATCTTGTTTATTAAAGACAGAATATAACACTTTGGGGGGGGGCAAATTTTACAAACAGGTGCTTTCATTTTGAGCATTTCAAGTACATGTGATAGAAAAGACTTTTTTTGCCTGTGTCTTTTTGCTCAGAGGGCTATTCTGTACAATTAGGGCTGTTTCAAAGCTCAAGTTTGATTTAACTCTATCACAATAAATGCAAATCAAGTTAAAGTCTGTAATATTGGCCAATGACTAATTCTTAAGTAGCTGACACTTGCTAAGTGTGTCTATATTAATACATTACCTTCACAGCAACCCTATGAAATAAAATTACTATTATCTCCATTTTACAGATGAGGGAACTATGGCATAGAGAGGTTAAGCAACTGCCTAAAGTAACAGAGTTACAAAAGTAGGTATTAGAAACCAGGCAGTCTGTGTTGTTAAGATGGTTATCTTTGTTTAACCTGTTAATAAAAAGAAAGAAAATATTAAAGCATTACTTATATCCCCTACCTCCTTTTCTTGTCTTTGACTATGATTAGTCTTCATCCATCTTTTCATGTCATTTTTATATCCTCTTCTGTACAATTATTTCCTTCTGGGGGAATAAGAATAATGATATGAATGTCTCATGAAATAACCTGACCTATAATATTAGCCATTAGGGGATTGAGAATGTGTGTAGTATTTGTGTGTTTAAGCATTTTTAATGAAAAACTAATTTGATTTGGTTTTATATATTAGCACATAATCATATATGCTTTTAATTTGTTTTTCATTAGATGCCTTCTCCCAACAGTGAGATAAACTATCAGAGTCCTTTACCATTTTGTAAGCCAAAAGGGAAGTCTGTTTCCACACCTGTATCAGTCCACATGACTTCTAAGTCTGGTAAAGGGGAGAGAGAGATTGATGACCCAAAAAGCTGCAAGAAGAGAAGAGCCTTGGATTTCTTGAATAGACTGCCTTTACCTCCACCTGTTAGTCCCATCTGTACTTTTGTCTCTCCCGCTGCACAGAAGGCATTTCAGCCGCCACGGAGTTGTGGCACCAAATATGAAACACCTATAAAGAAAAGAGAATTGAATTCTCCTCAGATGACTCCACTTAAAACATGTAATGACATTTCTCTTTTGGAAAGTGATTCAATAGCTGATGAAGAACTTGCACTGATAAATACCCAGGCCCTTTTGTCTGGTTCAGCAGGAGAAAACCAACTTGTATCTCAGTGAGCCCACCGGAACGCTCCCACCTGTTCAAAAGATTGTCTCGGACCGAAAGGCACCATTCTGCACCTCTGGTCAGAGCATGGGAGGATTCCCAAGTCGGTACCAAGGGACTAACACGCAGGACATGAGGACAATAAGAAGTGTAAGAGGCTGCAAAGGCAACAGAAACGAAAATGACGAAAATTAGTTATTGGCTCTTAAACTTCTCAGCTTGTAACACACATATAGCTTCAAACTAAGCGTCCATCCATATTTGCAACACGAGAGGAAAAATGAAATGGTTCCAAATCTGCCTGAGTGCTTGCATGTCACAGGCACACTCTTTGCCTGTTTCTGTATTGATATACTTGTATTTCAGTTAAGTTTCTTAAAATTGTAATTTATTAAGTAATCAAGAAAAAAATCTTTACATCTTTACGACCGGATTTGATCACTACAAATGAAATAAACATACCTTCTTCTTTTAGATTGTGTCCTTAATTAAATGAAACTAGGTTTCTAAGTAGTTATTTTAACTCACATAATTCCTTTTAGTGTCGTTGCTATGTTAGCTTTTGTCAGAGGTAACCCGCTAGGAGCCAGTTCTCCTTAGTGCGTGTTGGTGCTACTGTAGTTCTGTCCTGATCCAAAGTCAGGATGAGTAAGAGAAGACAGTTCATCCTTAGGCCAGCGTGACTACAAGAGAAATAGAACCCTCAGTGTAGTTCCTTTTTATGATTCCAATGTGATCTCTGAAATTAAAGTATTTCAATTAAAATTCACATACTTTAAATCAGATGCAGATTTCACAGTGTTAATTTTGTTTTGTTTATGACCTTTAAAAAAAAAAAAAAAGTCAGTCATTTTATTGAGAGAGCTAAGTTACTGGAAGGCTAACTGATTGCAGGCAAAGGGAAGAGACACATAAGAAGTCAGGTGTGCTGGTAAAGAAGCCGGGGCTTTGAAGGCTCTGCTCAGCGAACACTCTGAATCAGGGTTTTGTGTTTCTCCACAGCCGCTTTCTCCTGGCAACTTAAAGCGACAGTCTTTCTTTCAGATCAGCACTGATGCTGCCTGTTTCATTTCAGTGCTGTCACAGGACTCACAGGGGCTCCCTGTGCCTCATTTGCTCCAGCCACCCCAGCAGAAGGTAACAGCTCAATTCAAGATGATATTCGCATTTGTAAAGAAAACCGAAAAGGCAGTTCTAACCAAGAGCTAATAGCACAAAAAAGCTCTTAAGTCTTTCAATATGTCTTAAATTTACATATAATACCATGTTTTCAAATCTATAAACACATTTCAAAGCCAAGAATATATCCTTTTATAAAGCAGTTTGTTTACTTTAATAACTGTGATCCATGATTTTTCTTTCCTCTAAAAGTCATTAACATAATAGACCGCTCTGCTTTTTTTTTTTAACCATGGACAAAAATGTATTTCTTCTTTATTTCTGTATTTTAAAAATAATCTTTCCAGAGTTTTGGGCAATTACCAGAAACAAACAAAAAAACAAACAAAATAGGTTTTCAGACAAGTTGAAGTTACAGATTTGGGGTTTTATAACCAATTAAATTTCTGTCAGGTACAAAACATACTTGTATCACTCAAGATGTTTACAACCAAATGTATATTCACTATGCTAGGTTCATTTTAAAATTAATGTCTACTACCTCAGTGAAAATTTGAAGTCCTTACTTTTTACATGGGCCTTAGTTCCTCATGATCTAGTTCTTTGACACAAAATAAGAGTTTTGTGGGCCTTGTTCCCTCTGTTATTCTTTTTAACTTAAGTGTTCTACCCGTCTTATTAATGAAATTTAAGTTTTGTTCATAAAAGAATTTGGTCTTCACGTTCTAATCACTTTCCTGGTGATCCACTCTTGAACAGGGAATAAAACATGAGTCTCAAGTGAACAGAAAGAACTGTAAGAATTTTACCTTTTCTTTTTCATCCTGGGAAAACTTAACTGCTGTTACCGCCTCCATTCTTCATTACCATTTAGACTACCCGGTAGAGAGAAGTCTAATGCACACACTCTTTATAAACTGTAAATACAGCTAAGCTATAATGAGCAAGGTATGAAGCTTGAGTATATGTGGATATCATATCCCAAAAAGTGACAATGATTACAAAGTCAACAGTGTACACTGCACAAGGGACAGATGGTAAAAGTAATTTGTGTTAACAGTCACTCAGTAAGAGCCTATTGTGTATAAAAAGCACTGTGCCAGCTCTATGAATGATGCAAATGTTAACACGAAACAATGCACATCATTGTTGAGTGTTTAAAAAATGATATAAATCAGTTGAGAGAAAAAACATCATTTCTAGGTGGGATAAATAAAGTTGGTGGCATTTAATCAGTTATGTTTATGCTTCAATACCAAGTACTTCAGGAGATATATGGGGGAAAAGAGACAAATGGACCAGAAAACCATTCTCCTGAGCTCTGTAAAAGGCCTGGCTCTGTAACCTGGGGCCACTGCTCCATAGCAGTCAGTCCAAGGACCAAAAGTCCTAAGCAGAAAGTCAGACACGAATCAGCAGGGTTGAAGCCTGACCCTTTGGCTTCTTTGGAATCAAAGGAAGGTAATTCCAGTTTGGGCTCTCAGACAGTTACTTGTATCTTCCTAATGGGGTCCAGCCCCGCTGAGTGAGTGAATTCTGCAACAGCCATACTGACCAGAACACACACATGACCCGGGCCTGCACAGGAGTGCTAGTTACTGAGGGGATTGTCACGGATAATAGACAATTATCATGTGTTGTGCTCGGACACACAGAATTTAACAAAACTATAATAACACCTTAGATTTATCCAAATTCACTAAAGTCTTTTCATTAGCCAAACTTTGTTCAAGGAGATACCAATTTTTAAGTGTTAACAGAGAAAATTACAGACACATTGCCGATAGTCATCAAGCTGTTGAGTGGAGTCAGATAATGGAACATTACAGTGACACAGTCTTTCTGATGTGCACAGATCAAGTAATTTACATAAGCAAGTAAAAATAAGGTTGGCTTTGTCTTTTATGTCTCCTATTTATTAAAGAAGATTGGTAAGTTTATGATATAAAAAAACTAGTTCTTACTATGGTAAAATTCTGTGGGATTTAGGCAATTAAATTTTTTATACTGTTGAACAAAAAAGGCTTAGATTCAATGACAAATGCATATAAACCAATACCATATATAAATTTTAATAACCATAAAAGCACCATTATATAAGACACTTAAACTAAGACTTCACAGAACACTGGAGAGAAGCTGCTGGCCAACAAATAACGCACACACCCTACATGGTCTTATCAGGATCTCACACCAGTAATCTGATTGCAACCTATGGAGACTTAATTTGGATTCATAACTTCAGTATTGGGATAAGAGGGACATTCCAGAGTTGCGGTCAAACTTCACTGTCTAAAATAATTCCACATAAAACACTTGATTGAGACTGCCCATCTGACAGTGAGTGTGGCTTTCACGGGTCCCTCTGTGGCCTACACCCCGGGAGGCCTCATTCCTTGCACTCCCAAACACTGGGGCTGCCAACTAATAATAACACAAATTTATAAGCAGGATTTTTAAAATTACTTAATGATTCCTCTTAAAAATTGGTGTTTTATAAAGGAGGCTTGTTTTATTTTCACTATTAGCACAACAGCCAAGTTTCAGGTTTAATCCTATTCGATAAAGTGGTAGTTAAAACACAAGACTATAAATAGTGACAAAATAATGACACTGATTTTCCTCAGTAGCTTGTACAGCTATTAAGTAGGATTCGACAGATATTTTTAACAATGATACATCACTAGAATAAAGGAATAATTTTCCAAAATGTCTCCTTTATAGGACAATATTCCCTTAGATGTACACTTTCTAGCATGTTCATTTTAAAGGAAAATCTATATCATTGCAGCCACAGCTCACATTTTTTGGATACACACATTAAAAAAGTAGCAATGGCACTAAAACTTTTCCTACCTCTCACGTCTCCTCCCCCACCTTCCAACTTTCCAGATGGAGATGAGTTCCTGGAAAAATAGATTACTTCAGAGAAAGTGGTACTGAAGCTTATACACTACAAACACTTGATTTCACTTGTAAACCTATGTGTTTAACGTTCTTGGGTTTCAGCTTCAAATGAATTCTTTCCCCGGAGAGAGTGACTTTGTTTACCCAGACCTGCACAACCCCCAGCCTCAGACCATGCATACAGGATCACTGTAACAAATGCCTGTTGAAGATGAATGTGATGACTTTTGCTCAAAAACCTTCAGGCTCGACTATTTACACTGGCATGAGAGCTCTAAGACTGAACCAAGAATAAATACCAAAAATTGAAGTAAAAACTGATTCCGGAAAACAGAACGCCCGTGGGTTGGGGCTCTAATACCCATGGTGACACCCCCCTCTTCTATTAAAGGAGCTCTCGTGCGTGTGGGCGAAGCTGCCAGGAGCCCTCCGCTGGGGGAACTCGGCGTAGGAGCTCCAGTATCCGGCGCCGTTGGGCGGCGAGGCATTGCTCCTGTCCTGGTTTCTGTTCATTCTGCTTGGTTTTTCTGCGTGAAGCACACTGTGAAAGGTAACATCGTGTTCATAACGTTCTTTCATTCGGTGTATTTTTTCTCTTGGGACTCCGTGAATGTTTCTTCTACATGGGAAAAAAAATGTAAACGTTTAGTTATAGCAGTCTACCAAGGTGACTAACTCGTGCTCTACAAGTCGTAGGATGACACAGATAGGCACTCCCTGACTCGGGATTTCACTGACAAAAGCATAACATCTCGTTAAGCAGTTCTCTTGCGGGCTCCACTCCTGTTTTTCATGCCTCCCTAAACTTCCCTGAGGCTTGCAAAGAGCTAAAGCCTCAGATATGCTTTGTTTCTGGAAATCTCAATACTGTGCTTCACGACATAAAAGAACACATGAGATCTTATTAGATATTTGCCTGTTAAGCATGCATATATCTATAATCGGTTTATTACACTCGGTCCTCGATACTTCCAGATGCTTATTTGAAACAATCTTAGTTTCTAGTGGGCATGAAAATCAACTGGGGCTATAGGTCCAATGTAATTACCAGAGATTCCAGCTAAGGAAATAGGGCTGCAAGCTAGGATTTTAACAACCACTTCAGGAAGTCTGGTCTCCTTGTAACCACAAGATGAAATAGCCTTATTCCTAAAACGTAAATTCTGATCTCACTGGTTACTTTAAATCACTGCACATTATCAGATAACACAGGTAATGCATATCAGAACCCATGCATTCAATCACCAAGTTAGTGTTATTTGGACATTTATTGCTTTATAAATTAGAAGCAGTTTCTGGTCCATAAATGAACCACAGACTGTTCAACATCTAAAGATCTGTGTTTAGCCTAAATGCGAAAACATCACTGACGTGCACAGTTCCATGCAGAAGAAAGTGCTTTTAAATGATCATTAACGAGGAAGGCTTTGAGCAGAATGTTAAATGTGTCTTTTTACAAGACCAAGTCCAAGCCAAGATTTAGCATTTAGCATTATATTAGGCAACTGACCCCACACTAAAGTCTTCACATTAATAATTCCAAAGTTATCAATTTCCAAGAATTACCATTTCTGGCCTGAAAACTACCATGTCCATTTCCAGCCTGAAAAGATTCTTTTGCTCGGTCTGAAATACCTGAAAACAGCAGGATACATAATGAGGAGCTTAGAAAAACAAAGAAGTACCTTGCTAACTCTTGCACGTTGAATTTCCAGCGAGTCTCAGGTTCTCGGAATATAACTTCATAGTTATTTTCAAGTGCCTGATTTTTCAAAAGTACATAAAACATTGAAGACATGGTATATATGTTTGGGAATGTTTATGCTGCCATTTAACATTTACTACAAATCTTTTCTAAAATTCCCTTTTACCAGTAATCCAATGCCTTAGTTTATCTTAATAAATATGGTTGTTCATTCCAATTCTTAGCACTATGGCTATATTATGGTTCCCAACAATAAATTTTGGTCCACTTTCTCTACAATGTAATAAAATTATAAATGTGCTTTGTTTTGGGCATTTTTTTTAATAGACAGGCTGAACTAGCTGTCAAAGCCCCTTCTATGCTGTATCTTAGACTTAGGTCTGCCCAATGCCGTGTGCTAGTCCTCATGCCTGGGCTTAGAGAGTGACAGTGCCACAGGGACACAGCTTATGAAATAAAAGTGACTCCGGCATACTGTACATACTCTTCCCTCCAAAAGCTGCTCTCCTAGCTGCGCAGGGCAGCATGGCCCACTGAGCTGGGCCTTGTCTCTGTGAGGTTAGAAAACTGTTACTGTTTCCATTCAAACATCCAAACAGCCTTTGCATTCCTAAATTTACTATGTTTATCTCCAATGGAACTTTCAATAATGAAAGTTCAATGAAAAGAGCTAAGTAAAAAGATTTCCTCTTCTTTCTTTAGATAGACATTTCCAATTGGGGAAGGTTTAAAATGTCATATATGGAAAATATCTAATTTCTGGGTCTTATTAATAGCTGTGGATGGCTGGAAAAGATTGCATATATCCAGAAAATGAAAAGTAACATGACCTCCTGTGAGCCACTCTCCGTTCCACCTACTGCTTGGTTTTGCATCGTGCCTCAATTACTTTACTCATCGTGTCCCTGCTCTTGTCTCTCCTCCATCCATGAACTGAAGTAATCACGAGGTTGGTGCTCGCTCCTTCCTACATTCACCAAAAGCCCACCATCTGGGCCTATGCCAAACTGATTAAAGTTTAAGTTAGAGAAAAGCACACTTGTATGTCAACTGTTTTGTCCCAAATGTAAAAAGAGGCCAAAAATAGACTGCCATGAGCCCAGTTTTGGAGATATTCAGTTGACAATTAGCCAGCTGGGGCTCAGGTGTGACAGCCACAGAACACTCAGCCATCTCCCTGCCCCTGGATGTGTCTGCATCTTTCCTCCTTCCTATACCACATAGGGAATGAAAACTCCCTAGCATAAAAGATGAAGTGCATGGGGGAAAAACACATATTTCAAAATTAAAAATGTGCACACTGTTGTACTCATCTTAACTGCTCTTTTGTATTCTGACAATAGAGAGCTGAGTTGTTATCTTTGTATGGGTATTTACATTTGTATTTGAGTATCTTAATAGGTTACAGTGTTAACCCTAAATCTGTTTTTGAACTAAAGACTTTGTTGCCCTGGACTCCTGGCAGCAACACTGCACAGCACTGCCCACCCCGGAGCCAGCCCAGGACAGCTACCCATGATGCCATGGGCTTGGCAGTGTTGGCAGGTGGCCCACCCTCCGCAGGATTCCATGGGTGCTCCCATCTAGGACTTCCCTTGGGAAAACCACCAAGACAGAGCACCATCAAAACCTGACCAAGGACGATTTAAGAATTGTACCCCAAGGCGATATGAGCAGGTCAGCAAATGGGACCCACTGAGCAGCACAGAAACACGAAAATGGAAACTCTTTGCCTCCTCTCTGTGAGAACCAGCAGGAAAGATGAGGTCAGAAAGATCAGAAACAGAGGAAAGAACAAAAGTTTCAACTTTCTCACACCATGCCCATAACTGAAAATTCAGAATGATACTTCTTCCTACCATGACTGCATAGGGCTTCATTTCCCAGGCGTGGAGGTTGGTATTATCAATAATTATGGGGGATATGCCATTCCTCATTGCTTTTCTTGCTGCAACACAATGTTATACAACAGTGAACAACATGCAACAATCAGACAGAAGGGTGAGCGTACCCATAGCTTGTCATGTTTATTACAGCATGTCCTCATTACATAACATTAATGCCACCTATTCCAGGACCCATTACCAATCATTTTCATTTTCCTGGAATCTAGGGAGGTTATGGTCTGGCATTCTGTTTGGGGGGAAAAAATGGCAGAACTTTTGATTAAAGTCCTTTAATAAAACTTATTCATTCTGCTACAATCTATGTGCACAATAGGATTTCCCAGGAGTTTGGAAAGGAATGTGTCACCTCTTTTCTGGTTCCATTCATGAGCTTCCTCCAGGAAGTCAGGATTGAACTCATAGGCACCATCTTCTCTGAAGAAAAAATCATCCGTGCTGAAAATCCGGGCCCTGGGAAAGTCATGCTGCAATTGTCTGGAAAGTGGGGAAAGATCAGACTGTTTTATGAATATGCATTGTCATAACAGAAATCATCTCCTCACACTGCCAACGTTGTACTTATAAGACCACTGGTTTTGAGTTGTTCAAATTCAATTTAAAAAGAGATAGTTATTGGGGCAGCCAAATAGCTCAGTTGGTAAGAGCACACACCCTGAACAACAGGGCTGCAGGTTGGATTCCCACATGGGCCAGTGATGCTGCGCCCTCTACAGCTAAAATTGTGAACAACAGCTCAACCTGGAGTTGGGCTGCTATGAGTAGCCAGCAGATGGCATGAGCTGCCGTAAAGCTGCCGTGAGCTGCTGTGAGCCCCGGGTGGCCAGCAGCCCGTGTGTGCGGCCGGCAAGAGCCGCCATGAGCTGTCCATCCAACAGCCAGTGACCGACTGCCTCAGCCGGGAAGAGCACAATGATCATAATACCAACATGGGCCAGTGAAGCAGTGTCCTCCACAACTGGACTGAGAACAATGGCTAGGAGGTGAGGGGGAGGGGAAATGGGGGGAGAATAAAAAATTTTTTAAAAAAAGATGCTTATTATCTCTAGAAAGTATCACTCCTTCCGAAGAGGCGGAAGAGGGCTGAGAGTATGTTGCCCAACTCTTGAAACTAAGAAGTGCTGTCACCACCACTGACTTCTGCAGCAGCAGGACTGGCTGTCCACCAACGGGAGGCTAAGCTGAGGGTGTGATGACAGTCTGTCTCTGCACCCCCCCCCACCACCACCCACCCCGGCCCTCGGTGCTGTCACTCTGTGAGGCACCAGAGCCCTTCCCTTCACACTAAACTCTCAGTTGCCCTGGGTCCCACCCTGGGGCTCTGTCCTCATTAAGAACTCATCTCAGAACTAGTTCTTGATCAGGTATAAAATGTAGATAAAAGGGATGTGAGTTACCCCATTAGGTAACTTAAACATTTTAACAGTGACATAAAGCATATATTGTGTTTTATAAACACAAAAGGAGAAGGAAACAGGTCCACCCAACACTCCCCATATCTTCCTAAACCTCTGTCACTCACGCTAAACATGAAAATATCATAGAAAAAAAGGAAAACTATGGAGTCCCCCCTTTAAAGCAAAAAAAAAAAAAAATTAAATTGTGCACAAAATAACTTCAAAGAGAAGATGTTTCCCCTTGAATCCTTATTCAGGCTATTTAGGGGGAGAAGATGCATACCATGCCGTGTAGCAACCGGCTATACCTCGGAGCCTCCTTTCTCCTATGTAAACACTGAGGATAACTAACATCTACATTGCTAGGTGATGACAGCGATCTCATCATGGGAAACCATGTAGTGCGACACCTGACACAATGAGTGCACGTTTCTCTCCCTACGGCCCACGCCAGCATAATTCTAACTTCAAAACAAGTTCAAGGCCAGGCTCGGAATAGAGCTATAATATTTAAAAGCTGGAAGGGAAAAAACGTTGAAAAATGACAAAGGGTAGGGAATACAGAGAACGTAAAGCCATTCCACTCCTTTCATTTGTTCTTCTCCCGCAAGAAGAGAGAAGAGAAGAACGAGAGGCCCCGAGCGGCAGGTGCCGGGGCAGCGCCCATTGTGCCCACAGACCTGGGTTCAGGTCTGCCCTGAGCAATCTCTCTATGCTTCTGTTTTCTCGACTGAAAAAAACAGATGCTAATCACTACCTATTAAACAGAGCTTCTAGCAAGGCACAGAGGAGGTGAGGTAAGGAAAACATTTTGCAAACAGCCAGGCACTTTACAAGTGCAAAGTACTGTTATTTTGTTAATAATAATAACAAATGAGGTCAAATGGACCCATCGCCATGTTTACATGCCCTGGGAGTGAAATCCACGCTGCTGTGTGCGCAATCTTGCAGTTGCAATCTTGCAGTTGCTGCAAGTGAATTAGAGATGAAAGAGCGAAATAAAGCGGATGCCTCAGTTTTCAAAAATGAATAAACACATTCCAGAAGCAGTAAACAACCATCTCTGTCAAAAAAATTGTGGAAGGCTTGACAGGATTTAAAAAGAAAGCAGTCTGGATAGTTGAAAGAATGATTCCAAATGAAATACATTCTCTTTTTTGATGGGGCTGTGCTGGTAAGCAGGGAAATTCAATGGGCATGATCTTAAAACTTGACTTAAACAGGAATCTGACTGTGTCTCTTGACGGGCTTGTGGGGAAAGGTGGACCAGAAGATAACGTATTTTAATATCTAACAAATATTAGGTAATTATCCAACTCCTTAAATATTTATTGAGCACTGGAGTGTGCCACATACTATGTGAAGTGTTAAGGCACAAAAATAAAATAAAGTAGCTGCTTTCAAGGGGTCCCCAGCCCAGACAAGGAGGCAGACCCTACACAGCTGGCCTAATGTGCTGATGCAAAGAGCTGGACACATGGAGCCCCCGAGAAGCTGGGGTCGCAGCAAGTTCTGACCCGGAAAGCTTTGTAGAGGAGGCTGCGCTTGGCCCGGACCTTGAGGAGTGAGGGAAGGGAGAGGAGAAAGCTCAGGCTAAGGGCGTGTTGTGTGTGAGCAAGAGACATTCAGGGTAAACAAGATCAAAGACACTACGGGCTAAAAATGGCAAATCCTATTGCAACAGTTCAGTTGTCAAGACTACACAACTGCAAGAAGAATTTGGCCAGCCAGAATAGGTCCAGAGGAGTGACCAGGGAAACATAAGGCCTGACAACCAAGGAAACCTGTCAGGTAAGCAAAGGTAGTCTGAGGCGTGAGACCCTTGAAGCTGAGAAGATGACAGAAGTGGTTGGCATGCGATGGTCACCGGCAGGTCCTGGGAAGTCTGTGTGACCAGAGGGGATGAACTTGTTCTGTGGCTCCGCCGTTTGGGTCGGGCTCCACTGGGCGGTTCCGCTGGTCCTGCCCCACACCTCTCGTGCTGCGAGCGGCCTGCCCACGCACGGGTCCCGGTGCCAGCTGTCAGCAGGCTCTCACCCACGGGGTGGCTGGCACAGACCTCTTCACTCATTTCCAGAGGTCATGAGGGGAGGCCGCCAGGCGTCCACCACGTTCTATTGGTGGAAACAAGCCCACCCACACTGGAGGGTAGGAAGACAGGCGGCTAAGAAAATGTGGCCATTTCAAGTCACCACAGATACAGAAAAGCGCAGGAGAGAAAAGTATCAGGAGGGTGTGATGAAAGAAGTTCACATTGTTCCCACGTCTTCTATTATATTTGACTTTAAAGGCACTCAAACTGAAAAGCCCAAATCCTAAATCCAAAGTGTAACTTCGAGTGCCATCAATTATTATAAAGACATCTTTGAAAATGTCTAAGGGCAGCACTAAATGCATTTTCAGGTATGTTATATTTATGAACACTTACACTTTCTAAGTTATTGTCATTAATACTATCTCGTCTACACAATGAAAGCTACGTTCAGAGGTTAAATAATAGTGTGTAACTTATTTTCCTTGTCTTTTATGTACTAAGTTAAGTAACTAAGGATATCGGTTCCAAGACTTTCGTTTTCTTTTCGATCCTAGATTTACTACTATTCCTTCTAAATCTGATTTCATTTTTTTTCCTCACAGGTGTTTTCTTGGTTTTGACCATTTCCAGAGTTGAATATTTCTTTTTCTACACACAGCCTTATCTGCTACTCTTGTTTTCCTCTTTATGGCTTATATTATCTATTGGAAGTGGATACTATCTGATGTTTCCTTTAAAAAAGGTTAAGGCATGACTGTCCAATTCATATCTCATTTGAATCCTATCTCCTTCTAGAAAACAAAAACAAAGCAAAACAAAAAACTACTAGATTGCAAAATTTTACCTTAGAGTAAAAGTTAAATCGCTCAGGACCACTGTGGGGCTACAGCCCCTACCTGCTCACCATCTCCTGAGACACATCTGACTAACATACATGGTCATCCTAACGAGCCCGTAAAAATAGGTTTTTCACCTTTACAGCTTGAATGTGGTGGGGGGCGGGGGGTTAGCCTCCTGAATGATGGCTCCTTCAAAATGCTGTTCTCTCTTCACCTGAATGTTAAATCAGCACTGGCAGCCACGGAAGCATCTTGAATACTCAGGATAATAAAAAGCTCTTCTAGGCCGGGCGAGTGCCTCAGTTGGTTAAGAGCTCGCTCAAGAGTGTGAGCTCTGATCAACAGCGGTTCGATTCCTGGCCCGAGCTGAGCTGCTGCTGAGCTGCCAACAGGTGGCAGGATGACTCAGCTAAAAAAAAAAAAAAAAAAGCCCTCCTGCCAAAATAAAGACCTGAGTGAACAGATAACCTTGAGATTCTCAAATTTCAGTAGAAGGAATAAGTACCATTCCCTCCGACTCAGAAATGGTGGGGACAGTCCCCAGCTCTAGCTTTCTTTATGGTGGTCAGGGCCTCATGCATTGGGGACATTGAGAGAATGAAAATAAAATAAAAGGGAAAAATAGAAGACAATTATTCCCACAGAACCTTCACCTCCCTGGCTCCCCACCAAATTCACTTAAAATCACCACTATGGGAAAAACGCAGGAACTAACCTCAATTTGACAACTTATCACTCTTCTGTGTAAGTCTTTAGTAATAGAGAACCATGGAAATATATTTAGATACCTATTAGTCACTCATGCACTCACAAAGTGCAACATTACTATGAAATTTTGAGTTGTACCCCCAATTTTCATTATGGGAATTGTCAAGCATCCAAAAGTAGATAAAATAATATAATCATTCCCCACACACCCATAGCCCAGCTTCCAATCATCATCATATGACTAGTCTTATTTTGCCTGCTCCTACTTCATTTCACCAAATATTCTGTCAGTTCAAATTTCCTTGCTTGTCTCTAATCATATTCCGTCAGTTGGTTTGAGTCAACAGCCAAACAGGATCCACGTGTTGTATTTGGCTGCCATGTCCCATATTCTGTACTTGCCCCTCTCCTTCCTATTTCCACCTGAACTTTTCCCCCACAAACATTCATACAGAGGGTGCCAAAAAAATGTTTACACATTTTAAGAAAGGAAAAAAACTGTATTAAAATTGTAATACCATGAATGACACTAGCATTCATTTGATTAACACTATCTTTTGAGCAAATATCATACTACACATTGCTACTGTAATTCAATTCAACTTTGAAAAGTAATTATAATAGATAACATCTCTTAAAATGTGTACTTTTATTTTTTAAGATTTTATTGGGGAATTGGGGGAGGGGAACAAACAAGTTGCTGTCCTTTTGTTCTTCAGTCTAGTTGTGGAGGACGGTGCTTCACTGACAGTGCTTCACATATTGGTGTCGTGATCATTCTGCTCTTCCCGGCTGAGGCAGATCGGTCGCCGACCACTGGATGGCCATTCATGGTGGCTCTTGGCAGCTTACACCGGCTGCCAGCCGCTCACGGTAGCTTATGGCAACCCACTGCAGCCTCACTGCTGCCTGCATGGTCGCCGGCGACTCATGGCAGCCCAGCTCCAGGTGGAGCTGTTGTTCACCATCTTAGCTGTAGAGGGTGCAGCGTCACTGGCCCTCATCTGGGATCCAAACCGGGGCCCTGCTGCTCAGAGCTAGGGTGTCCCAAGCCAACTCCTAACCAACGTGCCACTCAGCCAGCCCAAAATGTGTACATTTTTTGGCATCCCTGGTATTTAGAAAATGTTCAAGGGCCGGCCGAGTGGTGCGATAGTTAAGACCTGGCTTGGGACGCCAGAAGGCCCCGGTTCGGATCCCACATATGAGGGCCAGTGACACTGCCCTCCACAGCTAAGATGCTGAACAACAGCTCAACC
>NW_017731528.1:1920170-1922169 GCF_001890085.2 Hipposideros armiger | reverse complement strand
CCCACTGCAGCAGGGGCTGCAGCCTACACTGTCGCCGGCGACTCATTGCAGCCCAGCTCCAGGTCGAGCCGCCGTTCAGCATCTTAGCTGCGGAGGGCAGTGTCACTGGCCCTCATCACATATGTCTTTTTGATGAACCGTTTGAAAATAAGTTGCAGACATCATGACAATTTGTTTCTAAGTTCTTTGTCAAGTTTCTCCTATGAGTAAGAACATTCTCTCACATTGAAAAATTAACAGTAATTCATAACAGCTGATGTTAGATTTACTTTAAAATGTTTTAATTTCCCCAATTGTCCCAATAATAGCGTTCATAGGTTCAAATGTTGTACTTGGCTATGATGTCTCTTCAGTGTCTTTTAATCTAGAACTGTACTCATGCCCTTTTTGGTTCCCCTTTTTGAAGAGTCCAGGTCAGTTGGCTTGAGAATGCCTCACATTCTGGTTTTGTCTGATTGTTTCATGATTAGACCCAGGTTAGATATTTTGGAAGGAAAGTACAGAAGTGATGTTTGTGTGCTTCTGATCTCACATAATGACAGTGTGTACCATCGTGCTAAGTTTTGATCACTTGGCTAAAAGGCAGTGTTGGCCAATCTCTCCATTGTAATATCACATAATGTGAGGAGGGTGGGAGAGGAGGGGAAACTGTGAGACCCCAACAATCTTTCCCTCAATGATCTTTACCTCATGGCTGATAACTTCCTGACAATTATTACATTGCAAATTGCAAAATATTGAATTCTTCTCACTATGTAATTTCTTCTGTATTTACTAGGTGGCATTGTCTTGTAAAGAGGAGCTTTCTTTCCCACTCCCCTTTCAATGCTTCTTACCACCAGTATTCTTTAAGATGCTCAAATTGTCCCAGAGCTGGCCAGCAGGTATCCTCTTCAAGCTATCACCTGTGTCTTTGTCTACGCAAACCTCTAAAATATTGTTTCTCCTTTCTAATTAGCAAAGAAATACATATTCACTGCAGAATATTTTGAAACTGCAAAATAGGGGAGGTTCTTATATTCCCCCATCGAAAAATAATTGTTATTAACATTGTCATCTTTCCAGGACGGAGGGAAAGACAAGAAGGCGAGAAGAGAAAGGGGGTTGGGGGGAGAGAGGGAAAGAAGGAAAGAGGGAGAGGGAGAGAGAGAGAGAGAGAGAGAGAGAGAGAGAGAGAGAGAGAGAGAGAGAGAGAGAGAATTAATTTTTATCTGATTTTTTGTTACATAAGAACAGAAACATAATGTAAAGTATACCAACTTTTCACCAAAATTATTTCCATAGCAATCATTTCCTCAAGAAACATCATTCTATGATCTTATTTTTAATGATTATGACATAGGTATTCATATGAATGTACCATAATTTACTTAACCAATGCTCTATGATTAGGTATTTAGTTTGTCCCCAATTTCTTTGATTACCAGCAAGATTATGAATTTCATTTCTGTGTCCTTTGTCTGATTGTTGAAATAACATTATTGGGAGGTTTATGTCTTTCTTATTGAATATACAAATTTCTTATTGAGTACATCAATTCTTTTTAAATTTTGTTTATAACAAACTCTAACATAAAAGTCTAAATTTTTAGAAATTTTTCTAGTCACATGTATCCATCTTTTGTTTTCTACTTTCTGCCTTTGATGATACACTTACACATTTACAACAGTCTTTCCTGCCCCAAGGTTATGTAAACCCGTCTATGTTGTTTTACATTTTACTCCCCAATCCATCTAAAATTTAACTTTGGCATGTGGCATTGGTTAAGAATCTAACTTGATTATTTGTCCACATGGAAATCTGATTATCCCAAAACCATTGACTGAATAATTCATCAACTCCTCATTGTTTTAAAATACTTTTTTTTTTTAAAGAATTTTTTATTGGGGAATTGGGGGATGGGAACAATGCTGGGGAATTGGGGGAAGGGGAACAGACAAGTTGCTGTCATTTTGTTCTTCAGTCTAGTTGTGGAGGACGTTGCTTCACTGGCCCAAGT
>NW_017731528.1:1915095-1919216 GCF_001890085.2 Hipposideros armiger | reverse complement strand
GTGGGATCCGAACCGGGGCCCTCTGGCGTCCCAAGCCAGTTCTTAACCATTGTGCCACTCGGCCAGCGCTGCTTGATGTCTTTGATTCTACTCATGGTAGGCTAGAGCTGGTTGTTCCAATAAATTTTCTTTTTATGTTTTTCCAAGAGTTCTAAGAACTAAACAAAGAGCTTGACATATAGGTATTAACTGTCCTTAACCTTTATAGCAATTTTATAAAGTAAATAATGTTTTCTCTAGTTTTTAGATTAAAAAAGAAATCTAATGTTTCAAGAGAGTAAATAACTGGCCCCGGTTTACACAGCTTAGACGTGGCACTGCCAGAATTTCCCCAGGTATGCAGAGGTGGGCATATGGGTGTTACACACTTTGTGAGACCTTGTGGGTCTGAGAAAGCCCTTCCGTTGTCTTCACACATTAGCAGTTTGGCTGAATGAGAATTGCTGGGTTACAATCCTTCCCAACAGATTTTTATAGTTCAAAGTTGTTTCAGTTAAAAGTGGGATCAATTGCATTTAACATATAACTCAGATCACAGTGTCTTATCAAAAATAGAGAGGTGGGGGCAGCCAGACAGCTCAGTTGGTAAGAGCATGAGCTCTGAATAACCAGGCTGCCTGTTCGGATCCCACATGGGCCAGTGACACTGCGCCCTCTACAGCTAAGATGGTGAACAACAGCTTGACCTAGAGCTGGGCTGCCATGAGCCACTGTGAGCCGCTGTGAGCCACTGTGAGCAGGCAGCCGACAGCTGGTGACCCACTGCCTCAGCCGGGTAGAGCGCAATGATCATAATACCAACATGGGCCAGTGAGCTGCGTCCTCTACAACTAGACTGAAGAACAACAGCTGGGGAGGGGAGGGGGGGAAGAGAGGTGTGTGTGTGTGTATTTATCTATATCCATACCGGGGGTGCCAAAAAAATGTATACACATGACTCGTATGCATCTTTTGTTATTGGTATATAGAGTATTACAATTTTAATACAGTTTTCCTTTCTTAAAATGTGTATACTTTTTTTGGAATATATATACATACACACATTGTACACACACACACACACACACACACACACACACACACACACACACACTGTACACATACATACATAATTATGTGTGAAAAATCCAGAGGTACAATTCAAGGCTGGTTTCACATCGACCCCACAGGGTCCACAGGGTCCATCTTTCTTTTTCCTTTCTTCTTTTCCCATGTATACATTAAATGTGTGCCTACCATCTTGCTTAGTACACAGCCCTCCAGTCCTGCGTGCTTCCATCTGCGCATCCTAGTGGGTATAGGGGGCCCCTGCAGCCCCAGCCTTCACATCCACAGTCAACACAGCAAGCAGGGAGAGGCAAGGGAGCCTTGAAAACAGGTTATAATTGACACACTGACACACCTAACAAAAAGGAGCTAATGCCACACCTAACAAAAGGAGCTCAGGAAGCAGAGGTTGTTAATTAACAGGCTTAAACGAGGATATGTGTCGGTACTGAATTTATTTTTCATCACTTTTGTTTAGATCTTCAACTGAGAAATATATCCTATTATATCTGTAATTGTTGCGTTGGGTATATTTATTCTGCTTTATTTGGTTATATTTATTCTCATATTTGTCTTCTTTGTGGCTGTCTGATTTTCTGCATTGTGATTCTGCTTATCTTTATCTCTGATGGACTTTAAACTTCCAACATTTATGTTAGATTCTTTTAAATAAATATATCTCATTTAGCTTCTTTAAAAATTTTTTCTGCTTCTTAGCCAACTCCATATTTCAGACTCATTATTTTTTTTTCTTTTATCCCTTATATCATAGAGAGGAATTTTGAGAAATTAAATAATAGAAAGGCAAAGGAAATAATATAACAAACACTGGTATTCCCACTGCCCACCTGGAGCTGCTAATTGTCAACATTTTCTTGTATTTGTTTTGTTGGTTTAAAATTCAACCAATCCCCACCTTAACTCTGGCAATCCCAAACACCTGTGCTATACTTCTTTTTCCCCCTATCACATAGCACTTGTCACCTCCTAAATGACAAACAATGTCCTTATGTACTGGGTTATCGGAAAAGGCATGACGCATTTTTGCAACGAAAAACAGAAAAAATATGTCATGACTTTTCCAACAACCCAATATTTTACATCCCTACCCCTGGCATCTAAGGTCCTTGAGGGTCGGGTCTTTGTTTTGTTAACTGATTATTCCCAAGCACCTAGACCACTGCCTGGAACATGGCAGGCACTCAGTAAGTATTGTTGACTAAATGAAGGGAAATTATATTCTTAGATCATTTATGTTGATACATGGACTTAGTCCATTGCTTTCAGCAGCTATGCTGAGCTCCATTAGCAGCATAATAATAAACATAGCTAACATTTATTAAGTGCTTATTGTGTTCTAAGCACTCTTACATTTCTCATATAATGCTCAAAAAGACCTGTGAGATAGTTAATAATCTGCATGTTACAAATGAGAAATTTAATCCAGTGAATGGATACAAAAATCAATGTACAGAAATCATTTCTACACACTAACAACAAAACATCTGAAAAAGAAAATAATCCCATTCACAATGGTGTCAAAAACAATAAAATATTTAGGAATAAATTTAACCGAGAAGGTGAAAGACCTGTTTGCTGCAAGACTTTGATGAAAGAAACTGAAGATGACCCAAGCAAATAGAAAGATATTTCATGTTCATGAACTGGAAGATAATATTGTTAAAATGCCAATACTACCTTAAGCCATCTAGAGATTCAATGCAATCACTATCAACATTCCCATGGCATTTTTCACAGAAATAGAACAACAATCCTAAAATTTATACAAAACTACAAAAGACCCTGAATAAACAATGCAATCCTGAGAAAGAAGAACAAAGCTGGAGACATCACACTTCCTGATTTCAGACTATACTGTAAAGCTATAGGAATCAAAACAGTATGGTACTGGCATGAGACTATTGGGTTGTCAGAAAAGTCATGATGCATTTTTGCAATGAAAAACATAGAAAAAAATACATCATGACTTTTCCAACAACCCAATAGACACATAGATCAATGGGACAGAACTGAGAACCCAGAAATAAACCCTCATATATACAGTCAACTAATATTTGGCAAGTGAACAAAGGACGGTCTCTTTAATAAATGGTGTTGGGAAAACTACATAACCACCAGAATGAAAATGGACCCCTATCTTACACCACTTACAAAAAATAACTAAATGAATTAAAGACTTAAACATAAGATCTGAAACCATAAAGCTCCTAGAAGAAAATGTAGAGAAAAGCTCCTTGACATGGGTCTTGGCAATAATTTTTTTTTTGGCTATGACAATAAAAGCACAAGCAACAAAAGCAAAAATTAATAAGTGGGACTACACCAAACTAAAACGCTTTTACATAGCAAAATAAACAATCAACAAAATGAAAAGGCAACATATGAAAGGGAGAAAATATTTTCAAATCATGTATCTGATAAAGGGGTTAATATCGAAAATATATAAAGAACTCATACAACTCAATAGCCAAAAAAAATTAAAAATCTGATTAATCCGATTAAAAAATGGGCAGAGGCTCAGAACAGACATTTTTCCAAGGAAAACATACAAATGGCAAACAATTACATGAAAAGATGCTCAACGTCACTAATGATCAGGGAAACGCAAATCAAAGCCACCATGAGGTATCACCTCACACCTGTCAGAATGGCCATCATCAAAAAGCAAGAGATAACAAGTATTGGTGAGGATGCAGAGAAAAGGGAACCCTCGTGCACTGTTGGTGGGATTATAAATTGGGGCAGCCACTATGGAAAACAGGATGGAGGTTTCTCAAAAATAGCACTACCATATGATCTAGCAATCCTATTTCTGCATGTTAATCCAAAGCAAATGAAAACAGGGTTGTGAAGAGTTATCTGCACCTCCTGTGTTCACTGCAGCATTATTTACAATAGCCAAGGTATGGAAACAACCTACGTGTCCATCAATGGATGAATGGATAAATATGATGTGGTAAATATACATACCGTATTTGCCGGCGTATAAGACGACTGGGCGTATAAGACGACCCCCTAACATTTCCACTCAAAATACAGAGTTTGTTATATAC
>NW_017731528.1:1908391-1914235 GCF_001890085.2 Hipposideros armiger | reverse complement strand
CTATCTGAAGTGTACCTGGCGTATAAGACGACCCCCCACTTGGAGGCATATTTTTCAGGACCAAAAAATCGTCTTATACGCCGGCAAATACGGTAATGAAATACTATTCAGCCATGAGAAAGAAGGAATCCTGCCATTTGCAACAACATGGATGGACCTTAATGGCATTGTGCTAAGTGAGATAAGTCAGATAAAGAAAGACAAATACTGTGTGCTCTCACTTATACATGGCATCTTAAAAAATGAACTCATAGAAGCAGAGTAGAATGGTGGTTGCCAGGGCTTGGTGGTGGGGGGAAATGGGGAGATGTTGGTCAAAGGGTACAAATGTTTGTTTACAAATAGATAAGTTCTGGGGATCTAATGTACAGCATGGTGACTGTTGTTATACTGCATTATATAATTGAAAGTTGCTAAGACAGATCTCAAATGCTCTCACCACAGAAAACTAATGGTAATATGTGACACAATGGAGGTATTAGCTAAGCTATTATGGTAAACATTTTGCAATATATAAGTGTAGCAAATCAACACATTGCACACCTTAAACTTACTCAATGTTATATGTCAGTTAGATCTCAATAAAGCTGGGGGTGGGAGGAGACGAGTGAGTGGTACAGCTGGATTAAAACCAGGCTCCTGGCTCCAGAGCTACAGCTGACCCACTATGCTTGAGTGCTCTACAATAAACAAACCACATTTATCTACCCTTTCCTCTAGAGACACTTAGATTGTTTGCAATGTTCCCCATCATGAACGAGTTTCATGAACAGCACTGTGACTTATCTCCTTGTGCGTCTGTGGAACGTTTCCTGAGGGTATATTCGTATGACTCAAGTGGAATAGCTAAGCTATGGAATCCTTTTACATTGGGTTTTGTTTTTTGGTTTTTGTTTTTTGTTTTTTTGAAAGAACAGCAGAGCAGATACTGTTTAAAATTTCTTCCTTTCCTTCAGAAGATTTTGTTCTCTAAGAGATGTTACATGAAGTCAGGGATCTTTGTCTTTTTTGTTCACTAGTCTATTCTAAGCATTCTAGAAGAATGTCAGGTACATGAGAGATACTCAGTAAATATTTGGTGAAGGTTTGAGTGGTTCTTGAATGTTACACTCATTGCCTTAATTATGCAAACGTTTTTTATAGGGCCCCAAGCTATGTGAGGAGAATTTCTATTTACCGTATTTCCCCCATGTATAAGACGCACCCTTTTTTGAAAAATTTGGGGTCTAAAAACTGGGTGCATCTTATACAGTGGTTGTAGATCATTGTCAAGTTATTTAAGAAGTGTGGCATTTCAAATGCCATAGATGGAACTGAGGACGAGGCAATATATGAAGACAGTGATTTGTCATCAGACACAGATGAGGACAAGCTAATGGTTGGGAGTGTTTGACAGTGATGAGGAGTTGTATGAATTTTATGATGAATAAAACTTGAGTTCAGGCTGGCCGAGTGGCGCTAAGATGCTGAACAACAGCTTGACCTGGAGCTGAGTCGCCGGCAACGGCAGGTGGGTTGCCATGGGCTACCGTGTGTAGCCAGCAGCCAGCATGAGCAGCCAGCAGCCAGCGTGAGCGGCCAGCAGCCGCAGTGAGCGGCCGTCCAGAAGCCGGCGACTGATCTGCCTCGCCCAGGAAGAGCGCAATGATGGTGTCAGCTTGGGCCAGTGAAGCAACATCCTCCACAACTAGACTGAAGAACAAAAGGATAGCAACTTGTCTGTTCCCCTTCCCCCAATTCCCCAATAAAAAATCTTAATATATATATATATATATATATATATATACATTTTTTTTTAATTTTGGGCCCCAAAATTAAGGTGTGTCTTATACATGGGAGTGTTTTATAAATGGGGAAATACGGTACTCTCTTTACACATTGAGAATTTTACCCAAACCTCGATTTACCCCCAGCCCCCAAAGGGGACTTCGAGAGCGGATTCTTCTTGGGTCCCAGCATGTCCTCTGGATATTATTAGAATTCCCCTAGAGAACTTTAAAGTGGGGGTAGGAAACAGGTTTCATGACCCAACAGCCTGAGGGGAATGGAGAGAGTCGCGCTGTAAATGGCTTGGGATGGTCTCCCCTGAGGCCTGGTGTGGCCTGACCATGGCGCCTCCAACCACCACACCAAGGCCGAGCCCTGCCCTTGGAGAGAGATGGACCTCACCCATCATCAGCCCCATGGTTACTAAAAAGCCACAGAGGCCAACGGGACTCTGTTGAAGAGTTCCCAGTTGTCCCATGGTTCTCTTGCTCTCCTCCTCATGCCTTGAAGGTAGGCCTGTCACAAGCAGATTCCCAGGCAGCCCTCCTGCCACTGTGTCACAGCACTCTGCCCGGCAGAAAGCCCTTGAGTGTGAACAGCACCCTCCCCCAGAATCTAGCAACGCGACAGCTTCCCAGTGTTTGCGTCCTGCTGGTCACGTCATCCATGCTCAGCACATGAGAAGCAATCGGAAGCACAGCTACTTCCGTTTTAACTTCTCTTTAGCTGTGTTTCCCCAAAATGTCATAATTCAGGCACAGACTGCAGAATGGTGGTGGGACAGGAAAGCTGCCACTCTGGGCTCTTTTTAGACGGATGCTTAAATGGGAAAGCACCTGCATTTTTACCCTGATTTTCAATTCCCTTTTTAGTATAACTATTGGGTGAAGGAGATGGCACATCACACGTTTTCATGTGTAAAACACAGGAATGGTATCCTGTGCACTGAACTGAAAACTTTGGAGAGAGGGGCTCCATGTCTTTTTTTTTTTCTTGTCTATTCTTCACAGCCCATACATTTCTTTTTTTACATTTCTCTTTATGTGAATAATCTCCTTTTTCTTTACTCCAGACCCATGCAGACCTCTGAGCTGCCAAATCTTAGGATGCTTCTAGCATTAACAAATCCATCAACTATTTAGTGATTTCGGCCAACTATATACCAGGCATTCTTTTAGGAGCTGACCAGAACAAAGGTCCTGATCTCATGGAGCTTACATCACACATCTCATGAAGCTTACCTTCTAGTAAAAGAAACGGTTAGTCAACAAATAAGTAAATATATGTCAGGTGTTGCTAATGCAAGGATGAAAAGGAAGACAAAATACAGGGCGAAGACACTGGAGGCACCATTTTAGGTGCCAGAGAAAGCCCCTCTCAGATCCTTAAAAGGTGTGGGGAAAGAACGACGAAATATCCTAGCTATACAATCATACTTCAACAGGATTCTCCAATAACTGTGACAAGTGGACATAGGTGTATTTGTCCATGAACATCCCTGCTGACGGAAGACAGTGTTATCAAATCCCAAGCATCAAAACCAAGTGCATGATTCCCTGATCCTAACATCCTCACCTATGGACTAAAACAACTCCATCTTAGGCTACTGCAAAGGTCCAGTCACCAGCGTATAGAAAGCCAGGCAGACAGTCGACACTCAGTAAATGTGGGCTTGCTTTTCTTTCCCAATTTCTCTCATCCCCTCTGCCAGTCTCTCACCTTGATAAAAACAAAGAGCGTTCCCCCAAGTCACGTACACAATGCAATAAGATGATGCAAAGGAACAATTAAACATTAGACTAGTTTTTCTTTATCATGCCATTTCCTCAATCCCATAGAGTCAAGGTATCTTTAAACAACTTGGAGTGATAATTGATCATTTCTTACTGGGTTCCTCTAGAGCAGGGGTCGGCAAACTTTTGAGATGGATTAGCCACCAGGGGTCAGCAAACAACGGCTCACAAGCCACATGTGGCTCTTTGGGTACGTACATGTGGCTCTGAAGTAAAATTGAAAATGAAAATAAAACTATCATGGTTTCATTTATAAAATTTTTAAAGGATATTATTCACATAGTGATGATTATGTAAAAATACATTTATGGCTCTCAAATAATTTTTAAATTGTTGTGAGGAGCAGGATTGGCTCTTCCAGGGGTAGGCAAACTTTTGAGACAGAACGTACCCAAAGAGCCGCATGTGGTTCGCGAGCTGCAGTTTGCCGACCCCTGGGCTAGAGTCTGAATGAGCCAAGAATGGTGTCATTCTATAGGGGAGAATTTATCAAAATTCCGAGAGGGAAATAAGGCACTATGTTGAGTTATAAATGCCCTGTCGTGTGAGCAGATGAGGAAGAGAATGTACACACCCTTGGGAGCTGGGCGTTGACTACCACATTGATAGAAAAAATCAATTTCCTAGTAATTTCTTTGTATCAGAAGGAACATAGCATCAATACTGACAAATATAAAATGTGGCTTCCTTACCCTGTTGAAATCCAGGTAAACGTAGCTCTTAATGGGGCCTTTGAGTATGTTTTCGTCACACAACCAATCAAAACCAACCTCACCACTCTTTTAACCTGTCATTCCCACTAGCCTCTCTCTTCCTTTGCTGCGAAAGGAAAAGCTATGGACTAGATGTCAGGAGAAGATACTCCTGTGACTTGATCAAGATGTTTAACTTAGAGCTTAGAGTCCTCGACTTGGGCTACATGAGCTGTAAGGGAACTTCTTATACATCTCCTGCAGTTTTCCTATGAAAACATTCTTCCCCTTTCACTGCTTCCTCTATTTCTACTGCTTCTCTAACCCTAAGCCACACCTGCAATATTGCATTTGCAGGGTCTCTTTCCACGATCCAGGACTGTGGTGGTGGCAGCGAGTCTCCTACCCAGGAGTGGTTATAAATACGCACTGCACTGTGTATTCTCTGTTAAACATCTACAACTCTTACAGTCCTCACTCATCCCAGCCTCCAGAGAGAGGAACTGCAAGGACTTTCAGCAGTGGGGATGGAAGACTTAAGACCCACTTTAGGAAAATCATTAAAAATATAAAAAGCTAAATTTCTCCAGGGAGACCTAAGTGACTAAAGATCGCAGATGTCACCTGCCTGATCCTCTATTGTCATATGCACAGATGTGGGATACTGCAAACTTTCTATTTTGACCTTGCTTCCATGTAGAAGAGCCCTGGCCTCATAAGTAAAAGCCCTATGGCCCAGTCCTGCTGGCTAGGAGCACTGCAAACACAGCACGCTTGGGGCCTGATGACTCACTGCCTAGTCTAACTGGTCTCCTCGTCTCACTGCTTCCCATAGTTCACTGTGTCTGTAGAGTACATCTTTGTCCCCATCTCTGTCTTGCCATTACATCACATCAGGAGAACACCCTTTCACTTCCTTGGAAAGCTCTATTGCCAAGAAATAATGAGTAGGTATTTCTCCTGGTGGAAAACTCCATGTTATCCAGAGATATGCATAAGGGAAAAAAGACAGCTGTCAGCAAGCATCCTTTGAGCCTAACCAAACCCGTTACAAACCATTTGTGATGGTGCCAGAAGGAACTAGAACATTACAAAGGATGCAACATGACTCACAGACTTTGCTTTGATTGATAGGTAAAGATTCAAAACACTTCCCAGGAACAGAAGCAAGGTGGCAACTTTTAATTTTTCAAAAAAGGCCATTTTTTAAAAAAGGATTACCCTCTACTATTGCCTTTTCAATTCATTTCATTTCAAAACGACAACTTAGTGGTATAGCCACGCAATGGACTATTACTTAGCCATAAAAAGAAATGAGGTTCTGACACATATTACAACATGGATGAACCCTAAAAACATTAAGTGAAATTAGCCAGACAGAAAAGGACAAATACTGTGTGATTCCACTTCTGTGAGGCACCAGAGCCATCAGATTCACAGGGACAGGAAGTGGATCAGAGGTCACTAAGGCCTGAGAGGAGGAGGGCCTGAGGATCTATTGCTTAATGGGTACAAAGATTGTGTTTGGGGTGATAAAAACATTTTGAAATAGTGATGATGGTTACACAACATCATGTAATTAATGCCACTGA
>NW_017731528.1:1875078-1908308 GCF_001890085.2 Hipposideros armiger | reverse complement strand
AGGGAGGGAGGGAGGGGGGGAGGGGGAGAGAGAGAGAGAGAGAGAGAAAGTAAACAGACATCCACAGATGCTTTCATTGATGAAGGAGTAAAGGGCAGGCGCAGATCAGGTGAGTTTGTCAGCTATGGGAAGTTCTGGATTACCTCCTGAGAAGGGGGAAGGGGTCTTGGAATGGGGACCCTATGTCTTCTATCAAGTCTGTATTCCTTTGTCCATGTTGTATGTTCTCCGCAGCCTGGCCCTGGGTTTACCCAGCCACCACATTCACTCTGATGGAGCACCATGTCGGCCCAGCTGCTCTCGTACTAGCGTGGGAGCCACCCACGCGTTCCCACCGCCATCTTGGTCATGGCGCTAATCCTTCTCCTTTGTTTGCCTCAGCCTCCCCATCTTCAAGGGCAGCTCAGAACCACCTCCACATGGAGGAGACAGCTCTTCCTAGTCATCCTCAGTGACTGCCCTGACCTTGAACACCAACAGCACCTGAGAGGCTCATCCCCGTTAGACGCCATTTACGCACAGCAGTGAGTTGGTTACTGTTTTCCCTCTGCTAGTCTTGTGTAGGCTCCTCCCCTTAACCTCATTTGGTATATACTTTACTAAGCAGGTACTAACAATCGCATAAGTACTCAGTGAATACTATGATTAATGATTAGTGAATAATAATTAATAGTTGGTATTTATGTAGCCCATGCATCCCACCCACAGTGCTTTCCACGGACAGTCACAGGAACTGTTTACCACAGTAACCTCACAATAAACTTGCTAATTGGATGTCAGCTCTATTTTAACGAAAAAGAACCTTAAGTGTTGAAGAATCAAGAGACCTATGCTGGTTCATATGCTAATTAATAAAATTAATCATTAATAACATTTAATAACAAATAGTAATAACAATAGGTATTTGAAATCAATCTCCTCGTGGATTAAATTTTTTCTATGTATATGTCCAACTGAGAATGACCCTAGGAAAGCCTTTTTATATACTAAAATGACATTTATTTTATTTAATAAATGCTTTGTCACACATCCTGGGTCTATCACTCCAAGTTAGTTAACAAAACTATTTTCAACTGTAAAAAGTTATTTTCACCTTTAATAAGTTAGCGAGTAATACATATTTATTGTAGAAACATGAGAAAATAATTCAAGGGGGAAAGTCCACAATCCCACTATCTAAAGTCAACACCTATCAGGGCCAGCGGAGTGGCTCAGCTGGTTAAGAGCTCGCTCAAGAGGGTGTGCTCTGAGCAACAGAGGTTTGATGCTGGGCCCAAGCTGAGCTGCTGCTAAGCTGTCAACAGGTGGCAGGATGGCTAAGCTAAAAAACAAAAAAAAAGTCAACAACTATCAACAGATATCTACCTTTTCACACATTTGTCTATAAGGATATGTACACCCCTTTGTTTGAACAGAAAATGGGATTTTTGTATATATAGTAGATATGAGATGATAGATAGATCAGATAGCTTTGTAAACAGGCTTTTAACTTAATGGGGGAGGAGATGAGTATATTTGCATGTTAAATATACATCTATGTTCCCATTAATGATTGCATGACTTATAAGCCAATCCTCTATTTTTGTATATCTAAGTTGTCTCACATTTCTTCTATTATATAACAAAACTCTGTGATAAACTTGAACTTCATGGGCTTGTCCAAGTGTAACTTTCAGATGAGTTCCTGGAAGTAGGTCTTATAGGTCAATGATAAGAAACTATTTTTGAAATGTTTTTCAAATGAAATAGAGGTGATAAAACAGACTTAGGGGCACGATAATTTTTTAGTACATTGATGTACTTAAAACTTTCTTAAACCAGATAAAACTCCAACTGTTTTTTACAATGTGGCCAAAGAACTTAGAGTGTTCCACATTTCAGCCCCTTCAAGCTATGAAAACAAACAGATGAAAGGCATAGAAATCTTACATTGACTTGGAAGACAACACATATCCTAGTTTCAAAACTTTTTATTATTTCTTTAATCAAATGAGAATTAAAAGTTAAGCAGAAAAAAAGATGAACCCACATTTGTAAAAATGGATCTCTTCCAATTTTTAAAGAAACTTTATTTTTTATTTTTCTGATTCAAGAAATACATGTTCATTATAGAAAATCTGGAAAATACATAGAATAAAGAAAATAGAAATTTCCTAGAATACACCCATACATAAGAGAGCCTCACAGTTCTACTATTTTCTACACGTGTATTTTTTTTAAGTTTGCCATTCTCCTCTCCTCCACCCCACCCACCAAAAAGTGGCCTGTGACCTCCACCACACTATTTCATCCTCACTGCAGGCCACTCTCCTTGCTGAGCTATGGCCTATTTCCTTGTTTACTTCCCGATTTCTGTATAAATGCACAACCCACCCCAAAGCTGTGCCAAGGACCCCGTGCTCTCAGAACTGCTGACACCCAGCCTAAGGGGAGAGCTCAGAGTTAGCTTCTGCTGGTCTTCACTGCAGAGCCAGCCTCCTCCCCCAGTAACACCTTGAAGATTTACCTCAGCTGACCAACATCTTAAGCAGTAACTAATACCTCGTAACATGTATATAGCACTTTAAAGTTTAACAAGTTCTCTAGCACTCATTTGTCACAACAGCCCTCTGAAGTCCACAGAGCAAACATCCCCATTTAACAGGAAAGGAAACTGAGGTCAAGATCACAGCTAGTGAGTGGCAGAGCTTGGATTCGAAGCCATAGCCTGACTTCAAGGTCAGAGCTCTTTCCCTAGCAACTATTAACAAACCATTTCTAAGTCTGACAACTAGAATTAAGAGCCAGAGGATCTTCAATAAATCATCTAACCTAATCCTTTCTTGGTATTCACATATAAGGAGAGTAAGTCCCAGAGAAGCTATGTGACTGCCCAATGTCACCAGCTATTTAGTGATGAAGAAGCTCTAGAGGCACAGTCTTCAGACTTCCAGGCCAGTGCTCATGCCCGTCGTCCCTAGAGAGATGGTCTTTAATAAGCTGGCCTCTCAGCCGGTGTCTTCTGCTTAGCCAAATGTCACCCAGGAATTAAAATCCTAAAAGTGTAGAATGTTAGAGCCAGAAGAGACCTTAAAGGCCACCCAGGAGAACCCGCTCACTTTAGAAATAAGGAAGGTGAGGTCCAAAGCCCAGAGCTTCCCATGAGCAAGGTCTACACACCTTCACTCATCCTGTCACTTCCATTTTAGGGTAGTTATAAAGACAATCTGGGTGTGATAGGCCAGAGATCAGCAAAGCTAAAGTGAACTAAATTTGATTTGAATTCAGAAGATACTCGGCTGTAACACATATGCCGCCCCCCTCCATAACTGTATCACATAACTGTATCTGGGCTCTAAGCAGGCTCCCCCATCCAGACTGGGACAAGGCCTATTGAAATGAGCGTGTGTCTCAGGAAAGGGTACCACTGGCCCTTTGGAAGTCACCCATCCCATTCCCCTGTGAAAATGTAGCAATATTGTTTTGCTAAAGTCTTCTACTCCACAAATCAGCCTGGAATCCTAACTATAAAATGGGCAGCACATCACCAGGGCTGTCACAGTTCCCTGACCGGCAAAAGACCCAGACCCTCCTCCCATCTACAGCAGCTCGTGAATGTATGGTATGCTGTCTGATTCTTTAGCATTCCACGATTCTAGGGTAGCCTTTTCTCTCTAAGGAGCTGGCAAGCCCTCTGAAGGCAAGGAACCACTTCTTCTTTGGAACACATACTACATGCCAGACACTGTTTGGCAAGGTCAGATATGGCCCCCACCTTCAAGAAACTTACAGAAGGATAAACGAAACCATGTGCAAAACCAAGCGCAGTCACAGAGGTGTAAACAGGAAGCCTAGGAGCACAGGAGGCGAGCATCTACTGGTCGGGTGGCATGCTGTGACAGATCTCAGTCTTAAAGTGCTAGTGGAACCGTCGGGGCAGAGGGAGGCAGCGGGCAGGCCGGCAGCGTCAGCACAGGGAAGGAGATAACCTTTCGATGTTGCTGGAGCCAGGTGCAAGCAGGGAGTGCTGGGGGTTGAGGCTGGTCTGGTGGGCCTAGAAAGGTGGCAGCAGGAGACAAGCCTGCGTAGACCGCACGGACCTGGCATGGGGGGCTGCCTACGCAATTCGCGGGTAAACGCACTCCGGCGCCCCCGGCGCGGCGCCGCCAGCGAGGTCTGCGGGCCGCCCGCCGGCCCCCCGCGCACCTGTGCGCCTCCGCAGCTGCCCGAGCGAACGCAGCTGCCTATAACCTACTCGTTTCGAACGCGGCCGCCCGCACCCGGCCCCGCGTCTCTCCGCCCGGGTGAAGACGCCTGTTGACGCGGTGGCGGTGCCTGTGCGCCGGCGGGTGGCCCCGCGGCGTTCTCTGCAGTAGCCACGGGTTTGCCTGACGGCGATCCCTACGGGCCTCCCGACCCCGGGCTGGAGGTACCGGGGAGGCGCAGGTCCCTCGGCCGGCTGCCCTGGGCCCGCGCGGCGGCGGGCAGGCCCGTGCCACCTGGGGCTGGCGCAGGGCGCAGCGCCGAGACCATGCTCAGGAAAGCGCGGCACGGGACGCACAGCGCGGCCGCCTGCTCCCCCCGCCTGGGCTCCCTGCCGCCGGGCCGGGGTTGGGGCGCGGGCCGGGCCGGGGAGGCGCCAGGCCGGGGGCATTACCTGGCCAGCGTGGTTTTCCCCGAGCCCGGGAGGCCTCGCAGAAGGTAGAGGCGTTTCCTAAAGCTGTGGCGCCGCGGGGTTGTCCCGCGCGGGGGCGGAGGGGCCGGCAGCCGAGGCTGTGGCTGCTGGAGGCTCAGCCTCCCAAAGGATTCGAGAAAACCCTCCTCCATGGGGTGGGGGCTGCAGCGCGGGCCCCGGGTTCCCTTTCCTGAAGTCCCTGCCTCGGCCAAAGCTGTTGTTTTTGTGGTGCTTCGGCCATGTGATAAATGGAGGGGCGGTGCTCGGAGCCCAGCCCCTCCTCCCCACCCGCCGAGCCGCGCTGCGGGGGAGGGGGCGTCCCTACCTGGAAGCTGGGGACGCCGGGAGACCGACAGCCGGGAAACGCGGAAGACGCGAGCCCCCTCCCTGAGCCCCCTCCCTGCCTCCCGGTACCCTGCGCCTGGAAGAGGACCGCCTATGACAGTGGGATACTGCCGGGCCGCCTGGAAGCCAGTCCCTCCCCCGCCCCACCCCCCGACGGCCTGGACCTTGAAAGTGAAATAATTTTAGTTGACGATTAAAAAACGTGGACCACATTTTGGATAGTAACAGTAAAGGCCAATGTCTCCCCCACTGTGAGTACCAATATCTGGCAGAGTCCCAACAGCTAACACCATTCCCCCAAGCCTGTATCATTTCATTTTTTTATCCTTCTTTATCAGCCTGCCAAAAATATTCTTAGAAAGCTTTGCTGCCTCTACATAACTTTAAATATCTTCCTCCTCAGAAAAAGCACCCCTTAAAACTCAGATTGATCTGTGCAGAGTAGCGTAAACTCGGTCTCCTGAGAAGGAAGGTACATGCCCTGTTGTCACCTGAAGAGCTGTGGCCTCTCTGGGACCAATTTCAGCCCCCAAGGAAGGGAGCAGTCCACGGAAACCATTTACAGAGAGGAGTAGCCACAATTAAGTGCCAGTTCCAGGAACTGGTGAGCACCCGTTGGTTGGTCACCATCGTACCCTCCAGTATTTCACACTCAAGACTGTGCTAATGTGATCTTCTGACAGAGACACTATTAAAAATGAACACCACCCTGGAAAAATCCATGGTGGCTCTAGCTGTAATAATGATTGTAAAGTAAATACATTTTGTTGTTGGCAGCTAAAGCATGAAAATTTTGAAAAGAAATTGTGAAACAAAAGTCACTTCCTTCTGAAACAAAACCCAGAGATTCCCCAGTAAGCTTTGGAAGGGACTCTCCAAGTAGGGAGGATTCCTTGCTGAGAACTGCACCTTCCCCTGGGGGCTTCCCTGGGAGGGTGGGGACAAGGAGATGAGCCCTCTCCCTTGAAAGTCCCTTCCCAGCACTGGAGGAAGAATACCTTGTGATTCTTCTTCTGAAAAACAGTGGAATTTCAAAAGTTTCTCTAAGTATTAGGGGGAAACCATAAGGAACAGAGACTATATGTGAATCATAAAAACAGTGATGCTCCTAATGCATGTATCCAATCGCACTTCTTACGAAAGTACTTTGGCATGGCCTCCAGTACTGCCGTGTTCATTCTAGACTTGCACTGTCCAGACCAGGAGCCATGAGGCACAGGTGCCTACTGAGCTGAAGCATGGCTATGCAAACTGAGATTAAAATACATACTGAATTTTGAGGGTTCAATATGGAAGCAAGAATGTAAAATAGCTCAATAATTTTTATACTGACTACATGTTGAAATGATGGTATGATAGGTTAATATATTATTAAAGTTGGTAATTTCACCTGTTTCTTTTCACGTTTTTAATGTGGCTACTAGAAAAGTTTAAATTACATATGTGGCTGGCATGTTTCTATCAGACTTCGGTGTACCTCTATTTCCTCCTGTGGAGGGGGTCCCAGCCATTGTGGGAGAGGGCAGCAGAAAGGCACAGCTGTGGGGACTGGAGGCTTTGGCACACCCATCTGCAATGCCTGTGGCAGCCGCAGCAGCCTGGGAGATGCTGAGAGATGCGTGTTGCTCAGAAGAGGTCTGAGCTGGAGACAGCTTTGGGAATCCTTGCCACTGGAGAAGGAGCTAGAGAATGGGACAGATAGCTAAGGAGGGGACCTTAGGGACACCAACATTTAAGGACTGTGCCTTTGAAATGGCTCTATTGAAAGATCAACAAAGCAGACAGAACTCGAGACATAGGTGTGTGGAGGCCCAGAGAGAGTTTCAAGGAGAAAATGGTCGGCAGCACCTGGAAGTGACCCTAGACGCTTTTCCTTTCTTTCAACTCCCAGATTTAACTAGTCAATAAGCTCTGGCTGTTTTCCCCATTTCTCAAAACCAGACCATCGAAAGTTATTGCTTTGTATCTGTTTCCTCCAACTAGACGGTAATATCTAACACAGTGCCTGGTATTCAGAAGGTGCTCACTAATTGTATGTGGACCTGAACTACTGTCTCAGTAGATGAATCTGAGTTTGGGATTTACGAAAGATTAAGACTGAACAAAGACAGTAGTAATGCCAGCTAGGGAGCAATGTAAACAGAGTCAGTGACCATCCGGACAGAATTGAGAGCCAGCTTGCTACTGGCTGTGCTCACATCCTTCCTGGTCCCATTGAGACGGCAGCCTCCAGACAGTTGGGCTCCCCTGAGTCAGAGGATCCCTGTGATAACATTCCTAGTGCCCTCAGTCCATCCAACTTTTTAGCTCTAGGGTTCAGTTCCATCTCTTCATTACAGGATAACCAGCACAGTCTCACTTTGCTGGCACTAGAAATCATTACTACAATGGATATAAAAAAAAATAATCTTTAGTCATTTTTGGCAGATGAAGAAACATTCAAATGTTTCTCTAACTGTTACTGTTTAACAAGATGTGGAAAATGACCAGGCACACAAGGAGAGCTAGTGGAAACGGGAAACGTCACCCTCAAACCTACAGCTCCAAATGAGCCCGGATTTGGGGTGCTTCGTTATAACCAGCCCAGGCTCCTCCCCAGGAGATGCCAAGATGGCAGAAAGTCCAAAACCAAGGTCAGCTCCCACAGTGGTTGAACCCGAGACCCTGTGACAAAGCAGAGCCCTTTTAAATGTACAGGGACTCTCTCTGACCCTCTGTCGTTCCTTCCCCTGCCAAAAACTTCTTTTTGATTTTTTTCTCATAACATAAATCAGTCTTATACATATATATGTGTTCATCTTGTTACATATGAGGTCAGACTATTAAGTTAGCAAATTTGCTGCAACGATGTTGCTAACCTTTTTGATATCAGAGGGACTATTCATTATGAATTTGTACCAACCGGACAAACAGTTAACCAAGTTTACTATTTGGAAGTGCTGCAAAGCCTGTGAGAAAAAGTTAGATGACCTGAACTTTTCACCAACAATTCATGGCTCTTGCATTACCACAATGCAGCAGCTCACACGGCACTATCTGTGAGGGAGTTTTTAGCCAGTAAACAAATAACTATTGGAACACCCTCCCTACTTACCTGATCTGACCCCCAATGACTCCTTTCTTTACCAAAGATAAAGGAAATATTGAAAGGAATACATTTTGATGACATTCAGGACATCAAGGGTAATATGACGACAGCTCTGATGGCCATTTCAGAAAGAGTTCCAAAATTGCTTTGACTGGTGGAGTAGGCGCTGGCATCAGTACATAGCTTCCCAAGGGGAGTACTTCGAAGGTGACTGTAGTGATGTTCAGCAATGAGGTATGTAGCACTTTTTCTAGGATGAATTCGCGAACTTAATTGTCAGATCTCGTATATATTAATAAGTGATATGAGCTAAGAGGACAGAAGAGAAGTCACCTTGGCCTGCATAGCTCTTTGGGTGGTGGGCTCCTGGCTGCTCCAGCACCTACTGCCACAGAGGGCACTATCTGGCCAGTCTGGTAGGACCCTGGCCTTCTCCTTACCTAACACGCTCCCTCCTTGCTCTTCCCTCACCCTTCCCCTAGAAGCAGGAAGGAGCTGCAGGAAGCTGGAAGAGGTTAGCAGAACAGAGACAAGGGAACAATGATGCAGAATTCACTTGGCTGAATTGACAGGGGCTGTGCTCAGACTGGGATGAGTCTGCTGATGCAGAAATGTCCTTTGGACAAGCCTGATGTTGCCCATTCTGCCCCAAGTGCCTCTGACTCCTATACCCCATCACTCACTCTTCTTGGTGTCACGCTACACACCTACAGCGAGGGCCATGTCTTCTACTTCCCACAGCGCCTATTATCTGCCACTGCGCACCGGGGCACTTGGAGAGTGTAAGCTTTGAGGAAGAAGCCTGGAAAGGGGGAAGAGTAGCCCCAGCCCATTTGTCTAAATCTTCATTCTGTAAATTAGGACAAGGTGAAAGCTGGGGGCATCTGGAACCGAGTACTTGCCTAGGTGGACAGTCAGCTGGTTGCATCAGTGCAGCAGGAAGGTGGTCAGAAGTGGTCTCTACCCATGCCACCCTCACTGTTAAGGTTCATAATACGACCCTCGGTCATGACCGGGCTGGGGTTGATTCTAATGTACTCACTGGATATCCATCAATGTCTGTCAGAGGGCCCTAAAAAGCAAGGGTTTGCCAGATGCCAGAGTCCCCTCCTCAGCCGTCTATGCTTCCATCCCAATCCTGGCCAGCTCTTCCCTGAAGTCATCCCACTCCAGGCCAAAGGCAAGTCCACTTTCACAGGGCCTCTGGGATCCTGAAGAGAGAGCAGGACCCCTGGGAAATTCAACCAGACTCCAACCCTGGTCCACAGTCTGGAAGAGACCTACAGTCCAGGAAAAAGAGAAACTAAAACTATATAAAATGACCATAAGGAAAACATTGAGCTATTTTAAATAAAGCACTCAATTTCCAATAAAGATGGCAGATAGAACACAATATTTAACTTCCACTCCCTCCCTGAAAACCCACTAAAATGTAATGGATTGGGTTTTTTTTGGTGGTGGTGAGGGAGGTTGTTTTGTTATGATTTTTAAGCATAAGCTATAACAAAAGAGAGAGAAGGTCACAGCAAACTGAAGAGCAAAGGTCAAATGTTGATTAATTTGACGTGCGCACTATAGTTTACCCTGCATAACCCTTAAAAGTTCAGGAACTGGAAGGTTTGGGACTAGAAGGGGGCTCTAAACAGGAAGGTCGGGTTGAAAGTCTGTTTAAGAAACAAACAAGCCCAGAACCAGGCCACCCACCGCCCCCAGGGAAACCTGGAGAAGATAAGGATGGGGAGGAGTGTGGGGAGAAATAAGACAGGCGGGGCTCCCTTTCTGAAAACAGAGGGATTAAGTCAGTGCCAACTCCTTGACTTATATTTAAATATATCAGATGTGAATTCTCATATTTGAAGTTTGTTAAGTATAACTAAACTAAAACAGAACTTTAAAAAAGGTACCTGTTACATAGTCAAGTCCCACCACCCCTAAGCAAAATCCTCGAGGTCAGGCATGTTTCAGAATTTAGAAAGCGTGTTTGTTTGTTTGTTTGTTTGTATAGCCTTACATTCTGAGTGAGTTTGGGGCCACCTCTGGTAATTAAACATTAATATTTCTGCAGTGAAATCTATACACAGTCACACAAAGTAGGATAAAAAGGAGTAAAATTAGCCTGTTAGGTCAAGTTTTGCTGCCAACTTAGTGTTAATGCAAAACATTTAAAAAATAAAACAGGGGCAGCCAGGTGACTCAGTTGGTTAGAGCGCGAGCTCTGAGCAACAGGGTTGCCTGGTTCGATTCCCACATGGGATGGTGGGCACAGCCCCCCTGCAACTAGATTGAAAACGGCAACTGGACTTGGAGCTGAGCTGCGCCCTCCACAACTATGATTGAAGGACAAAAACTTGACTTGGAATTGATGGGTCCTGGGAAAAACACACTGTTCCCCAATAAAGTTAAAAAACGAAACAAAAAACAAAATCAACTTTTGGTTTTCAGAACTTTTTGGATTTCAGAATTCTAGAAATGGAATCATGGACACGTAAGTGGATATAGGGCCTACCTTTCTATCCTGATGCAATTTTTAAAATAAGCTACCCAAGTTTTCTGTGCCTTATTTTCTTCCATAAAACAAATTCGAGTGTGGCAAACATCTTCAAAATTAGGTAATGAAATGTTCGAGTTGTTACCTCTTTCCCTGAGTTTTTTATTATTCAGGTGACTAATCAGGAATGGGTGGAGAGATTGCAAACCAGTCTTGCCAACCAGCAGTACTCCTTTGGGTCAGCACTGATTACTCCTGATAATTAGGATCTTCAATAGCAAACAAACTGAGACCAGTGGCGTCCCCACAAAATGGTGACTCAAGTTTCTTGTTAGTTTCCCAGGCTGTTTCCCCATTGAAGCCACGCCCCTGGCACTTAGGACTGCACTCTGTCCCACAACCCCCATGCCCTGCCTGGTCCTGCCTCATCCCCAGAGCCTGTGCCCTGACATTACCCAACCTCCAGGATCTAAATGAAAACCTGTTCCAAATCCCATTCCTCTGAGAATCAGCTATTTACACTATAAAGTCAATCATTAATACACTAATTAATGCAAATATGTTAACAAGTGTTTTGAGTCCATGAACTTGCTCTCCCGGATTACATAATTTCTATTTTGCCAGGGGCATTTCAAAGACAATTCTTGAACCCCAGGAGGCATTTAGGGGAGGAGGAATTAACCCTTCTTAGGAGCCTATTATTTCTCAGGCATTATGCTAAGTACTTTGCATAAATTATTTCATTTAATCCTCTCTGAATACCCCCAGGACAGGTTGGTCTCTCTCCCCCACCCTCCTCTCTCTCTCTCTTGAGAGAGAGAGAGAGAGAGAGAGAGAGAGAGAGAGATTTTATTGGGGAATTGGGGAAGGGAACATTGTGTTTTTCCAGGACCCATCAGCTCCAAGTCAAGTTGTTGTCCTTCAATCTTAGTTGTGGAGGGTGCTGCTCAGCTCCAAGTCCAGTTGCTGTGTTCATAGTTGTAGGGGTGGGGGGGTCACAGCCTACCATCCCATATGAGAATCGAACCGGCAACCTTGTTGTTAAGAGCATGCACTCTCACCAGCTGAGCCATCCTGTCGCTTGTTGGCAGCTTAGCTCGGGCACAGCTCACTGACCCATGTGGGAATCAAACCGGTGACCCTGTTGCTCAGAGCTCGTGCTCTTGACCAACTGAGCTACCATTCGCCCAGCCCCATAAAGCTATCGTATTTTCCCATGTATAAGACACTCCCATGTATAAGACGCACCTTAATTTTGGGGCCCAAAATTTGAAAAAAAAAATGTATTACATAAAGTTATTGAACTCAAGTTTTATTCATCATAAAATTCATACAACGCCTCATCACTGTCAAAACTCCCATCCATTAGCTTGTCCTCATCTGTATCTGATGACGAATCACTGTCTTCATATATTGCCTCGTCCTCAGGGGGAAATGCAAGTTAAAAAAACTACAACCACTGTATAAGACGCGCCCAGTTTTTAGACCCCAAATTTTTCAAAAAAGGGTGCATCTTATACATAGGGAAATACGGTATTTCTTACAGGTGTAGAAATCAAGCCTCCAAGTGGGTAATTTGAGGTCACACAGTCAGCACTGCTCTACCTCCTAAAGAAGTGAGGGTTTTGAAATAGGCAGGGACTTGTGGCGCCCAGAGCCCAACATGTTCTCTTGCAAATTCCTTCTTTCTAAATTTCTATTTACCCCTCGAGGCGCACTGCTCAGTACCTTATGCCAAGCACAAAACGGGAAGGCCCATTCTCATTGTTTATGATTCTCAAAATTGAAAAAATCTGTACATTGCACAACACTCATGAAATTCCTCAAGAAGAAAACATTGGTAATTAGGGGTGACTGCTCTGTGAAGACCAGATTCAGAGGGAAGTTTTGCATGAATATGGAAGATGAACATAAAAATCAAAAGTGTGGCTCAGAAAGTGTCCTCAACACAAACATCCAAATTTGGTAGATAGAACACTCCCCAACTGGCCACAGCTAGATGTGTCCAGGCTGGTCCCTATACTGGTGTCACACTGGGGCCACCTCCTGGCGGCGGAAGACAAGACACTCCCTTCCTAACCTCTAACATCAACCCCTCGAGGGCAGGAATGTTCTCGCCCTAGATCCTCCATGTGTACAATATCTGAATTGATGCGACTTGAATATTTGTTGAACCAATGAATGCGTTCTCTGCCTCGGGTCTGTGGAGCCGCAGAGCCTCTTACTCTTCCCTAGCCATATTTATCCCCCATTTTCTAGTGGTCCCTCACATCTCTAAACTCTTCTCCCAAATCTCTACTCCTTCTTCTTTAGGCAGAGCTAGGTTTAAAATAAAATGAAAATATTTTTACTGGGTATATGTGTATTTCTAGGTAAGAAAGGGAAAGAGGCTACTGTTAGAAATAAGACTTAAAATGGAGATAAAACATATGGTAAATGTATGTGCATTGAATTCTTATCAAATGCAGATACATATACACTGAAATCGTAGCAGCTGTGTTTATTTCATAATTTAGGCATTTGGGGAAAAGTGCATTGTGTTTATTTTAATTTCAGCTTGATGTCAAGTTTAGAATATGAGTTTATCTACATGTTTTACCTCTTTTCCTAGAGAATCTCTTAATATTTAAATATAACTTGGATCTCTAATTCCCAGCCCTCATCACACATCACATAGCAGTGGTGAATCTCTTATAAACCGTGTGTTGACAGAATGCTCCAAAATACATTCTAACCAATGAAGTTGGAAAATAAATATGGTAGCAACAATCTCAGCTTTGTTGTATTTCACAAGAAGATCTATATTTAAAGGAAATAAGAACATTATGTGTGCAATAGCACACAGGGTTGCTATGGTAACAGAATATATTTTTTATATTTACTCCCTAATAGTGATACATATGAGCTATTACAACCAAATAATGTCAATATTTACTTCCTTCTGATCATATAGAGGTCTCTGGAATAAGTTGTTCTTACAGTTCAAGGAATTCTCATGTCTTAACTGATCATCTTCTGTATTTTCTAGAAATTATAATTTAAAAACATAATAATGATTAATATTTGGCATTGGGGTTAAGTTTGCACCATTATTTAACTCTCGTAGGAATACTCCCGAAATGATGAAAGAAACATAATAACCATAAGTGTCAATTTAAAGTATTGGGTGTGTGTGTGTGAGTGTGAGTGTGAGTGTGTGTGTGTGTGTGTGTGTGTGTGTGTGTGTTCAGGCAGCAATAAGGTTGCCATGGGGAAAGAGGAGAAATATGAAGTTTAGAAAAATGTATTTGGTTTTACTTACTGGGCACACAAAACGAATCCACTTTTCCCCCAGCAGTACGAATATGAACAGTTAAGAAATACCTACTACCCTGAATTATATAATTCTATATGTCTCACTAAACCTTGATTTACTATTTATCTCAAAATGTACCCCTAACATTGTCCCTGGGCACATTTAAATCACCATCAACTACTGTAAACAGAACCCCAGCACCCTGTCCCCATTCCGTTATACAGAGTACTGGCCTTTCCAGGGTCTCGGTGACCTTTCTAATCTTCCCAGCCAGTCCTTTTCCAGCCACTTGGGAAACTAACAGCCTGTCAGAATAGTCATGTCTCTCATTCTGGACCAACAGAGCAACAACACTGAGGCTCCTCCAAGGCTGGTACACAGGAACCTAAGCTGTGGCTGTTTCTCTAGCATCTCAGGATAAGACGGTGGGCTGGCCAGGAGAAAAGATGGAATGAGGAACAAAGGACTCTCCTAAACAGGCACCTTCATCACCCACTGGTCCTCACACTAGCCCACACCACACAAAGTTAGGGGCTTAAATGCGACTTTCTCGTTTGGACCGATTGAAAGAAACGTGCATATATTATCCACCCTTCCACATTCCTTCTCTAATTTAATATAAGGATGTAGCTTTTCACATCACATTTGATGAACAGATTTTCTACAATTTGTTTTTTTAAGAAACCAGTTGAGGTTCTTCTTTAAAAGCTATAACAACATAACTCTACTGACGTCTTCCACTGCAGATAGATCATATTCAATGCCTTCCAGTAGACAGGAACCACGCAGCCATCAGGCTACAAAGATACTGTGAGGGTGGGAAAAAAGGAACAAGTTTTATCTCTACTGTCACACAGATTTTTACCCTAAATGTGAAGGTGTGCAAACATGATATCTAGAGGGACATAATGGTAAAAGCCTGGTTTTGAGGGTATTTCAGCTACAGCAGGAGCTTAGTTTGTCTCAGACCTCTATCCTCTATTAGTAAACACTATCTAAGCGCAATGAAAATGCTTATGCATATATATAGAAAGAACAATATGCAACACAACTCATTAAATATAACTATAAATATAAATATGAATATATATCCACATATATATGGTACTGTCACAGGGCATAAAATTTAGGTAGTCGTCCTTTCCTGTGACATGTATAAAACATTGCAACTACACCAACTTTAGTCTTGCAGATTGCTCCTTCCACATAAGAGTGTCTGGGGGGGAAATATCCTCACAAACAATTAATGTCCAAACCACACAAAATATTTTTGCTATACTCACATATCTCTAGCAACATGGGCAATTGGGTTTCTTCAGGCCTATACAGGGCTGTACTGTTTCATCCCACTGTGTCTGGACCGTTCCTGACATGTGATTCATTTGAGTTCGCTGCCCCATTTACAAGGCCACGGACCATAGAGAGAACCTAGTCACACAAATCAGTCTACAGCCTCTACTTAAAGTTTTCTCCTCCCCTTTTTTTAAGAACATGCCATTTCCAAATGTGAAATTTTCCCTCTTTCTTTTCAGCCACATTTGTATAAATACTGCTTATAACTCACTTCCATAAATAAGCCATGCCAGGCAAAACCATACCAGGCAAAACCATAACCCCATCGTCTCTCCCACAATCCCTTTAGCACTGCTAACCTCACTCATAAAATATTCATAAGCTTGTCATTTATATTTTCTATGTGCAATAACTTTGTTTTGTGTTAGTCTCATCTCCTCATTTAGAAGGTAAGCTATTTGGTGAACAAGGTCTATTTCCTCTAAAAAGCTTCCCAAAGCTTAATTAATGGATGCTTGATCATCATGGTGATTATGATGGTCTTGTACATTCAAGGGAGGAGAAGGTTTAGAGTCTGTTCCCACGAATGCCTTAGTGCTTTCTGGTACTGATCTAAGGCAATGATTGTTCATCTTTTGGGTTATGGACCACCCTCCTACCCTGAGAAACTGATAAAATCTATGTTCTGTCTCCCAGAAAAATAACACAAAAAAATTTTGCATGCAATTTCAGAATATAGACCTTGAACTAAGATCCCTGACCTAAAATGACTTCAATTATCTTTTTAAATTATCCCAAAGCAACAAATGCACTTTAATTTTTTAAACTGACATGTTTCTTTGGTGCATCTAGAATAGAAAATTGCAGTAGTGAAGATGTGATTATTCACAAAGTTTACAAAAATGATAAACATGATACCAGACTCCCAAGAGCAGGCAGGCTGATCATGGTGATATCCTGGCGCTGAGATGTGGCTGCGGGGACCACGTCTGTCCAGAGAGCAGGGTAAAAGCCTCTGGGAGACAAGCTGTGAGAGAGGAGCAGGGTGCAGGCACTCTGGTGGGTGCAGGAGAGAGACATGAGGAAGACACAGGATAGCTGCAGGGCTTGAAGCCCTAACTTCTTTACTCCCACAACTTGTTCCTGAGGGAGGGCACATGCACCACTGCATGAAATCAGTAACACATGCAGTTGACTTAGAGATAAAGTTGGCACATGTGCTCCATTTCCTCCCTAAGACATCTAGCATCTTAAATTTGCTTATTATTCAGAAGAAATTTACTAAGAATTTAAAATATTTTCACTTGTTTTATTCACAGGTGGGATTTTCATTTCCAAAACCAGCAATCTTAAGAGCCTGAAGGAAACTTTCAAGTCAACCAGTTAGACCCCTTCCTAACCTTTTCAGTACCCTTCTCAGACAGTCTTTAAAAATTAAATTCAACTATTTCAGGTTATTTTTTTCCCATCATTTAATCTTCACCGTCCCCTTCTTTACTATTCTCATATCTGGCTCATAATGTAAATGAGAAAGAAAAGGGCCAAGTACCAAATAAAGGAAAGTAGAAAGAGTTTTAAAGAAGAAAAATGGTGGTCCTTCTGTATCTGTTATATACTCCCTGTTTACCTGCCTCTTCCTTCATTCTTCCCAGTGTCTGTTTAAATTGAGAGTCCAAGTATGCTACGTGCTCAGACATGTAAGACTATTGGTCACAGAGGTGGGGGCAGGGGACATGAATGAAGATCAAGCACCATTTGCTGTGGGTCCTCCACTCCCACTGCCGAAAAGCATCACATGATCAGTTAACTGCATGAAATCACTAACACGAGGTAGAAACATCTGAAAAACTACTCACATATGTTAAACAGGATGTTTTATTTGTAGCAAATAAGCACAATTTACCCACTGGAACTCCAGGAAATAGATCCACAAAGCTTTACCAGTTGAAAGGCAAACCCTGGTGACAATAGTAGCTCAAGGTCATCAAGGTTAGTGCCTGTTGAATCTGGTGTTCCTCAGTGTGGAAAGACTGTCATGGCTGAGGCTCTGCCCATGGCTTCAGCTTTTCACCAAAGCTTTCATTTAAAAAGTGAAGATCGGGAGTGATCCTAAAAGTGTACAAAGTATCAGGTGGGCTACTTAAAATTTCTGGAGAAACCCTATGTCATCTCGTTTATTACCTACTCTTGTCTGAGATTTGAAAGTCAAAAACGGTATCTTCCTTGTAAAAGATACCTTCCGTAGTACACCAAAACGAATAGGGTTTTTGTAAAAACACACAGAGTGCCTTAGCCTGTTAAATGGCAGGTAATGAGAGTAAAACTCTCCACCAACATTTAAAACAGTATCTTTGATAATATCAGAGTAAAACCATAATAGATGATGATCAAAGGTTTTCCTGAGTCTCCTCTTCATTATTTATTTCTGAAATTCTATCTTTTTCTTCTCCCAAAATAATGTTTTAGTCCATGGCTTTCTGTGACTAAGCCACATTTCTCCCTTTCTCTTACACTGATATGACTCTGTCCCAGTAAGGTGAAGTTTGGTGCCAAACTGAAAACCCTTTCCTGCCTCCTTTTCTTATTCTGAATGTAAGGTACTCTTTGAGATGGCCAGTTTAAGCAGCTTCCAAAGATATTTGTTTCTGTTTCTATGATTGAATCTATGTTCTCAGTTGGAGGTGACAAATCTTCATTATCTATCAATAACTTTTCCTGTCAGTGCTCCTGGACTGCTTCCTGGTCCAGGGCTCCTTCAGAAATGGGTGTCAATTTAATCAATCACCCCCTGCCATCAGGGCAGGCCAGCTTTTGCCATCCATCTTTCTTTGCTCTCTGATCACATACACACTTATGAGGTCCTTCAGGCCAGCTACCAAAATAGGGTTGTCTATCAGAGACCAGCTGTAATTCTTCATCAGATAAATTGTTTGAGAAAAAAAAGTCCCTATTGTTTTTAGTTGTATTTACTCCTTTCTTTAAACTTTATCTGAAGTTCGGGGTCCATACCGACAGCACAGAATTGTTTCATTCGGGAGACTTTAATATATCATCTCCCTCTTCTGCATAAACGAGCAAGGGTTCTCGGCAAATCAGTCCTGGATGTCTAATACTGTGGATGCCTATTTCCAGTAAGCTTTCTGCCTTCGTGCGAGAGCAGTCATCACCGGGCGACACAGGAAAGATTTTCAGTCACTGTTGGACAAGTAACCGAGCTTTCATTTGACCTCAATGACAATTTAGAAACAAGTCATCATCTTCCTTTGAGAGGTAATTCTTTGGTGTATTGTCCGACTCAACTACAGACATAATAATTGGAAAACTGTCTTCAGGATTGATGTTTTCCCATCTTTCATCTTTATGGCCATTCCCTAAATCTCCTGGTTCATTTCCCAGACTTCCAGTGACGGTACACCCTCGCTCCTCTTTGATCTCTTCCAAGTGCTCCCCTTTACTCTGTGATGGGTCCTGATCTCCTGGCATTAGATAACCTAAGGTTTCATATGGCTTTTCCTCCATGATTTCACTATGACTGTTATGCTTCTTTTTTCTTTTTTTGTTTCTCATCTGCTTGGTTTTGCTGAGCCTGAGCCCAGTTTTCTTCAAGTTTTGCTCTCTGAAATATAAAAGAATTAAGAACATTTATAACAATTATTTGTAGAACAATAGCAAAACATTACAGTTTTTGGTGTTTTTTTTACATTACACTCTAATGTGCAGATTTACAAATCATTAGTACAAGAGATTCTACAGTGTGCCGATGCCAGCAGCACACAAAACGCTCCCAGCTGGATACCTCCTTTCTGTTACAGTCACACCTCTGCTCCCATTGTTTAGGGCTGTATATTTATAAGCAGTCAGATGAGTTTATTCCCAAGTCTGTTTATACTAATCAGTTGTTAGTATAATTATGTGGTTTGATTAAACATTATGTAAACATGACATCAACCGGTGGAATTGAGGACAAGAAAAAAGTTTCTATAAAATTGAAGTGACTCCATAAAGACAAGGTACTAAACAATTGTTATCAAATTAAGTGTGGGCGGGATAACTATAAAGTTTGGTTAAACATTATAAAAAACCTGTAACTCTGCACTCATATTGCTTTGAAGATTTCTTTGGGTTCTCCCTCCAATTTACATCAATAGAAACTAGAGTTCTTAACAATGCATTACAGGTGGGGTTAATGTGTGAAGGATAAGTTCCACTAAACAGAATCATATATAAAGATTGGTGAATGTACATGTAAGCATAAGTTCAAATACAATGCTTAAAGTATGTATCATTTCTTAATAATTCCTTACTTTAATCAACTTTTTCAGTGAACTAATCAGCCTCCTGTCCCAATCATGCTGGATAAAAGGACTTTTATTGTAAATAATGCACCTAGGACAATGCATGGCACATGGTGGGTAGTTCATAAATGGCAGCTCTTATTTTTACTGTATCTTAACAACAACAAAAACAATCGTATATATTTCACTGAGACTCCCAGGATGCAATTCAAGATTAGAATGGGCAATGGCTGGTAAGATTTACGCAAAAAGAACAGGTAAGGTAGAAGAGCTAGAAAATTCTCAAAATGTGATTTATTTAATATAATTGCAAATGATTAGAAGTTTTTCTTTTAAAAGTAGCCATCTATAGGCAAACCGACAAATCCATCATTTTTATCAAAGATTAAAACAGCTTTCACAGCCAGACCAAAAAAAAAGGAACATAGATACAGAAGTTATAAATAGCATAATTAATAATGCTTGATATAATGGACAAATATGGAACACTACATCCCAAAATTGGAGGAAAGAACCATTCTTTTCAAGCCCACATAAGATATTTACAAACATTAACTAGACCATAAGGCTAGCCCTCACAAATATCAAAGAATTACCAATGTACAGACTACATTTTCTGACCATAATCAATTACCTTCGAAACCAGTAACAAAAATTATTTTGGAATTTTTTTTTTTAAAGATTTTTACTGGGGAATTGGGGAAGGGGAACAGAGCTGGGGAATAGAGGAAGGGGAACAGACAGGTAGACAAATTGCTGGGGTTTTTTGTTGTTGCTCTTCAGTCTAGATTGCCTGTTTGATGGTGGGCTATGCCCACCCGCAACTAAGACTGAACTCAGCACCTTGAACTGCCGCCTGGATGGCTTAGTGGATAGAGCGTGTTCTCTTAACAACAAGGCTGCTGGTTTGACTCCCGCATGGATGGGATGGTGGCTATGCCCACCCGAAACTATGACTGAACACATCACCTTGAGTTTAGAGGCCACAAGCTGCCAACGGAAAGCCAGATAGCGACTGGTGCCCTCCACAACAAAGATTGAAGAACAACAACTCGGCTGGTCCCCTTCCCCAATTCCTCAACACTGTTCCCCTCTCCCAACTCCCCAATAAAATCTTAAAAAATAAATAAATAAAAGGATATCAGCATTATTTATAATAGCCAAGACATGGAAGCAAACTAAAAGTCCATCATGAATGAATGGATAAGGAAAATGTGGTGTGTATATATGCAGTGGAATATTACTCGGCCATAAAAAAGGGATATTTTGCTATTTGTGACAACGTGGTTGGACCTTGAGGGCATTACGCTAAGTGAAATAAATCAGACAAAGACAAATACCATATGTTTTCACTTACATGTGAAATCAAAACAAACAAACAAGGGGCTGGCCAGGTGACTTGGTTAAGAGTTCGAGCCCTGAGCAACAGTCGCCGGTTCAATTCCCACATGGGCCAGTGAGCTGCGCCCGAGCTGAGCTGCCACTTAGCTGAGCTGCCACTGAGCTGCCAACAGGTGGCAGGATGGCTCAGCTGATAAGAGCATGTGCTCCTAACAACAAGGTTGCCAGTTTGACTCCTGCATGGGATGGTGGGCTATGCTAATCCACAACTAAGGCTGAACACGGCACCTTGAGCTGAGCGGCTGCGAACTGCTGACGGGCCATCAGATGGTGACTAGACTTGGAGCTGAGCTAGCTGCGCCCTCCACAACTAAGATTGAAGGACAACAATTTGACTGTTCCCCTTCCCCAATTCTCCAACACTGTCCCCCTTCCCCAATAAAATTTTTTTTAAAAAACCAAACAAACCAATAAAATGAACTTATAGATACAGAGAATAGATTGTCAGAGACATGGGGTAAGGGTGGGCAAAATGGGGTAAGGTGGTCAAAAGGTACAAGCTTACACTTATAAAATGAATAAGTCATGGAGATGAAATGTACAGCATGGTGACTGTAGTTAATGATACTGTGTTGTATATTTGAAAGTTGCTAAGAGAGAAAAATCTTAAAAATTCTCATTACAAGAAAACATTTTTGAACTATGTATGGTGATGGATGTTAACTGGGCTTATTGTGGTGATCATTTTGCAATACATACAAATATCAAATCATTATGCTGTATACCTGAAACTAATATAAAATTATATGTCAATTATATCTCAAATTGAAAAGTAAAAAATAAAGGGTAATACTATGAATAACTTTATACAAACAAAATTGAAAATTTAAATGAAATGTATAAATAGCTATAAACTATAACTTATTAAAACGTAGTAAAAAAGAAATAGAAAGCCTGAATAGTCCTATAATGGTAAAGTAATAAAAGTTAAGTTTTTTTCCCAATAAGAAAACTCTAAGTCCAGGTGACTTTTCAGAAAAGTTCTACTAAATATTCAAAGAACTGTTAATTGTAAATATTATGCAAACTTTCCAGAGAAGGGAAAAAGAGAAACTCTCTCTAACTTTTTTCAGCTTGATAGTCCTTTCTAAACATAAAAGGAAGTACACTTTCCAAACACAAAAATCCTAAACAAAACATTAGCAAACTACTTCTAGTAATGATTCAACTAGATGATACATTATGATGTAGCTGAGTTTATCTTGGGATTTGCAAGACTGGTTTATACTAGCATATCACAGGGGACATTTTCCAGGATAGATCATATATTAGACTAAAAATTCTCAATATATTTTTAAAGATAGATACTGGTATGTGGAAGAAAAAGGGGTTCTATGGAAAGTAACCTCACAGGGTGATCTCGTAATAAATTCCTGACTGGGTAGGTCATAGTGAGTATTTACACCCCAGGCATGTAACTTCTTTAGTAAAAGGCTTATTTTTGCCTTAAGCAAGCCCTGTCCATTGTTTGTGTGCATCTAGGTTAACACATGTTTGAAATGCCCCTTTTTAGACCCCTCCTTCTAAAGCATGAAAGCATATAATCTTAACTATTTTGTAATCCAATCCCTACATTTCTTTCTCCCATCTCCATGTAACCTTCCTTACATTCCTTCCTTAATTTCAAATACATTAAAACAAACAAACAAACAAACAAAAACTCTAAAACTTTTATCTACAGAGTAATTGAGAACTTGCTCCCTCGCATAGGTCATCAATTTTAGCTCAAATAAACTCTTATAAAAATTCTTTTTTTTTTAAAGATTTTATTGGGGAATTGGGGGAAGGGAACAGCGTTGGGGAATCGGGGAAGGGGAACAGACAAGTTGCTGTCCTTTTTTTCTTCAGTCTAGTTGTGGAGGACATCACTTCACTGGCCCATGTTGGTATTATTATTGCGTTCTTCCCGGGTGAGGCAGATCAGTCGCCGGCCTCTGAACGTCCGCTCATGGTGGCTCTTGGCAGCTCACACCAGCTGCCGGCCACTCACTCTGGCTGCCGGCCACATATGGTAGCTTATGGCAGCCCACTGCAGCAGGGACTGCAGCCTACACCATCGTCGGCAGCTCACAGCAGCCCAGCTCCAGGTTGAGCTGTTGTTCACCATCTTAGCTGTAGAGGGCACAGCATCACTGGCCCTCATGTGGGATCTGAACTGGGGCCCTGCTGCTCAGAGCTGGCATCCCAAGCCAACTTTTTTTTTTAAGATTTTATCAGGGAATTGAGGGAGGGGAACAGACAAGTTGCTGTCCTTTTGTTCTTCAATCTAGTTGTGGAGGATGTCGCTTCACTGGCCCATGTTGGTATTATCATTGCGCTCTTCCTGGGTGAGGCAAATAGATTGTTGGCCACTGGACAGCCACTCATGGTGGCTCTTGGCAGCACATGCTGGCTGCCAGCTGCTCACGGTAGCTAATGGCAGCCCACTGCAGCTCTACTGCAGCATATGCCATCGCTGGCAACTCATGGCAGCCCAGCTCCAGGTCAAGCTGTTGTTCACCATCTTAGCTGTAGAGGGCACAGCATCACTGGCCCTCATGTGGGATCTGAACTGGGGCCCTGCTGCTCAGAGCTGGTGTCTCAAGCCAACTCTTAACCAACACGCCACTCAGCGACCCTATAAAAATTCTTTACAGGTTTGGACATTTCTTACATTAACAGATCTCATACAAAGTATCTTCTCCCACCACAATGGAATAAAGTTAGAAACTGATAGAAGAAATAAAAATGGAAAATTCTTAAACTGGGGAAAATTAAACAACACATGCTTTAAAAACCAGTGGATCGGGCTGGCCGAGTGGCGCGATGGTTAAGAACTGGCTTGGGACGCCAGAGGGCCCCGGTTCGGATCCCACATATGAGGGCCAGTGACACTGCCCTCCACAGCTAAGATGCTGAACAACAGCTCAACCTGGAGCTGGGCTGCCGTGAGTCGCCGGTGAAGGTGTAGGCTGCAGCCCCTGTGGCAGTGGGTTGCCATGGGCTACTGTGTGTAGCCAGCAGCCAGTGTGAGAGGCCAGCAGCCGCAGTGAGCGGCCGTCCAGAAGCTGGCGACTGATCTGCCTCGCCCGGGAAGAGCGCAATGATGGTGCCAACTTGGGCCAGTGAAGCAATGTCCTCCACAACTAGACTGAAGAACAAAACGACAGCAACTTGTCTGTTCCCCTTCCCCCGATTCCCCAGTGCTGTTCCCATCCCCCCAATTCCCCAATAAAAATCTTTAAAAAAAAACAAACCAGTGGGTCAAAGAAGAAATCATAAGGGAAATTAGAAAATAGTTAAAATAAATGAAAACAAAAACAAAAAGAAAACATACCAAAACATGTAAGACACAAACATATAAGCAGTGTGAAAGATTTTAAGCTATAAACATACTCAAAAAGAAAAAAAGAGAAAGAAAGAAAAATTTCAAATCAACAACCTAACTTTATAACTTAAGGACAAGGAAGAAAAAAACAAAACCCAAAGCTATCAGGAGAAGGGAAATAATAAAGATTAGAGTAAAGATAAATAAAATGGAGAATTAAAAAAATAGAAAAAAGTAATTAAATCAAAAGTTCTTTGAAAAAATTAACAAATTAACAAACAGTTAAACAGGCTAAGAAGAAGACCCAAATTACTAAAATCATAAATGAAAATGGGGACTTTACTATCAATTGTACAGAAACAAAAAGCATTATAAGACAGTACTATGAATAATTGTATGCCAACAGCATAACCTAGAAGAAATGGAAAAATTCCTAGAAGCACAAAACCTATCAAGATTGAATCACTAAAAAACAGAAAATCTGAATAAGCCTATAAACTAGTAAGGAGATTGAATCAGTAGTCAAAAATCTCCTGACAAAGAAAAGCCCTGGACCTAATGGCTTCACTGGTAAACTTTATAAAAAATTTAAAGTAATCCATCTCAAAGTTTTCCCAAAATTGAAGAGGAGAGAACACTTTATAACTCATCTGTGAGGCAAGCATTATCCTGACACCAAATCCAAAGACACAAAAAAAAGAGAACTGCAGATCAATATTTCTAATGAGCATTGAAGCAAAAATATTAAAAAGATTATACACAATAACCAAGTGGGATTTATTCTTGAAATGTAAGGATGGTTCAATGTATGAAAGTTATCAATGTAATCTGCCACGTTAACAGAATGAAGGGAAAAAATCCACATGATCATTTCAATTGATGCAGAAAAACATTTGACAAAATTGAACTCTTTCATAATAAAAACACTAAACAAACAAACAAACAAACAAACAAAACCCCCCAAGGAATACAAGGAAACTACATTAATATAATATAAGCCATATAAAAAACCCACAGCAAACATATCAATGTTGTAAGATTGAAAGCTTTTCCTATAAGATCAGGAACAAGACAAGGATACTCATTTTCACCACCTCTAGTATGGTAATAGAAGTTCTAGCCTGAGCAATTAAGCAAGAAAAAAATAAATAAATAAAAGACACCCAAACTGGAAGGGAAGTAGTAAAATTATCTCTGTTGGAGATGATAGGATTTTATATGTAAAAATCCTAAATATTCCACACAAAAAAATTGTTAGAGCTAATAAATAAATTCAATAACAGCAGAATACAAAGTCAATATACAAAAATCAGTTGCATTTATATACACTAACAACAAACGACCTGAAAAGGAAATTACAAAAACGATTCCATTTATAATAGCAACAAAAACAATAAAATACTCAGGAATTAAGAGAGACTTGTACAATGAAAAGCTACAAGCTATTGCTGAAAAAAATTAAAGAAGATATAAACAAATGGAAACACATCCATTTATTATTTATGGATTGGAAGACTTAATATTGTTCCGATGTCAATAGTACCCAAAGCAATCTACAGAGTCACTGTAGTCCCTCTCAAAACCCAATGACTTTTTTTTTTCTGCAGAAATAGAAAAACCCATCCTAAAATTCATAAGGAAACTCAAGGGGCTCAAATAGCCAAAACAATTTTGAAAAAAGAACAAAGCTGAAAGACACTTCCTTGTTTCAAAACTTACTACAAAGCTACAGTAATCAAAACAGTGTGGTAATGCTATAAAGACAGACATATAAACCAATTGAATAAAATAGAGACCCCAGAATAAACCCTTGCATATATGCTCAAATGATTTTTGACAAGGGTACCAAGACCATTCATGGAGAAAATGCATTCTTTTCAACAAATAGTGCTGAGAAAACTGGATATCTACATGCAAGAGAGTAAAGTTGGACCTGTACAGGACACCATGTACAAAAAATAATTCAAAATGAATTAAAGACCAACTGTAAATGTAAGATCTAAAAGTATAAAACTTAGAAGAAAACATAAAGCATAAGCTTCACAACACTGGATTTGGCAATGCTTTCATGGATATTGACATCAAAGGCATAGGCAAAAGAAAAAATAGACAAATTGGACTTCATGAATCTTAAACCATTTTGTGTGTCAAAATACAATATGAACTGAGTAAAAGAACAACCCACAGAATAGTAGAACATATTTGCAAATCATATATCTGATAAGGGATTAATATTCAAAATATATAGAAAACTTCTAAAACTAAAAAACAAACCCACATGGTTAAAAAATGATCAAAGGACTTGAATAGACATTTCTGCAAAGTAGATATACAAAATGACCAATAAATACATGAAAAAAGGCTAAACACCACTAATCCTTAGGGAAATACAAATCAAAACTACAATGAAATACAAACTCACACCCATTAGGATGGTTATGATTAAACAAAAACAAAAACAAAAACAGACAATAGTGTTGGCAAGGAAGTGAAGAAATTAAAACCCTTGTGCACTTCAGGTAGGAACGCAAAATGGTGCAGTCTCTTTAGAGAACAGTATAGTGGTTCCTCAAAAAATTAAAAATTGAATTACCATATAATCCAGCAATTTCACTTCTGTGCATATAACCAAAAAATTGAAAGCAGGTCTTGAAGAGATATATGTACATAAATATCAAGGAGTAGAACCCATTTATTAATTAACATTTTAAGTAGAATCCAAATACAGTAATACCTTGGTTTGCAAGTATAATTCGTTCCAGAAGCAAACTACTCGTATTGCAAGACAGCACTCGTTTACCACGTTAAAATGTATTAGAAATGTTTGCTCGTCTTGCGGAACACTCGCAAACCACGTTACTCACAATCCAAAGTTGTACTGTATATAGATAAAAGTGGAAGAAGCTGTTCTGAGTGAAGAGTGGCCAAAGCCCCACTTACCCAGACTTTCTCTACCTGCCTGCAATAGCAACTAAACTTTTTCCCTCAGTTTTATTGAGGTATGACTAACAAATAAAGCCTAAAGTCTTTTGTGGAATAATTTGAAGCCCACTTCTGGAGGCCATCATCATTTTCTCACTTTATGAAGAAGTCTCAAACTCATTCACATTCTGACACAAATCACTTTCTCTGGTTCATTTTGGACTCTCTCTACTTATGCCAATATTCACTTTCAGGTATCTAAGACTTCAGAGGGACTGTAAACTCCCTGAAATTGGAATAAAGGGTGAACACAAGGTCAGACCATTAAGTTTGCAAACTGAACCTAGAAAAAATGCTACATACCTCATTGCTGAATATCACTACAGTCACCTTTGAAGTTCTCCCCTTGGGAAGCTATATACACCAATGCCAGCACCTAGTCCACCCTTCAAAGCAATTTTGGAACTCTTTTTCTGGAATTGCCATCAGAGCTGTGGTCAGATTACCCTTGATGTTCTGAATGTCATCAAAATGTCTTCCTTTCAATATTTCCTTTATCTTCAGGTAAAGATAGAAGTCATTGGGGATCAGATCAGGTGAGTAAAGAGGGTATCCAATACAGTTATATGTTTACTGGCTAAAAACTCCCTCAGAGACAGTGCCGTGTGAGCTGGTGCCTTGTCATAATGCAAGAGCCATGAATTGTTGGCGAAAAGTTTGGGTTGTCTAATTTTATCACTCAGCCTTTTCAGCACTTCCAAATAGTAAACTTGGTTAACTGTTTGTCCAGTTGGTACAAATTCATTATGAATAATCCCTCTGATATCAAAAAAGGTTAGCAACATCGTTACAACAAGTTCACAAACTTGTCAGATCACGTATGTGTGTGGAACCATATTAGTTTTCACTGGATTCTGAAAGTGGTCCATTACCCAAAAAAGGGTTGAGTCTATTTCTACTCATATATCATATCATATCATCATATCGTATCATGTCACGTCATGGCTTTAATTCATACCTCAAACTTATACTCAGGGCTAATTTTCCTGTTTTTTTCTTTTGCTTTCCTCTGAACTATTATTCAAAGTGTTATGTAAATACCACACTCAGTTTAGCCCAGTATCTGGACATTTTCATCTCAATGCATGTCATGACCCTGTTCTATTCCGGCTGTGGGAGCTAGACCCAAATGTAGCCCATACCGTCTTTGTTTTGTGTAATGAACTTTATAGTATTCCACAGTTCAAAGCTTAAATGTGTGTATGTTTCCATGCAAATAAATGTAATTTAAACCTTCATGGCTTTGTTGCCCCTATCTTCCAGGGTAAATGGGTCTTCAACTATACTTGGTTCTATAGACTGCTAGTTTGTTTTTCAAGAAAACACTTATGCAAACTTTTATGTTTATATCGTGTACTCAACCTTCGATTACTTTTTCAACTTGTATGGGTCTTTAATTATTTCACTGATGTGATAAACCTAAACATTAATGTCTTAAACACTAGCCATTATCTTAGGTTAATTCACTCACTTATAGCCCAGCACTAATGTTTATTAGCAAAATCAACTTTCAAGTTGGAAAACCAACCCTCTTACACATGACCAGAGGCTATATTTCATAACCAGTATTTTCACAAATGTGTGCACGTAAAGATGAGTCCTGTGGGAAAATGTAATGAGTAAAGCAAATCCATCAAGGCTACTAGAAAAATAAGTCAAGTTCACATGGTACTTGAGAGGGGGAAAAAAGGGCCATCTTATTTTTGAAAAAACAAAGTCAGATGGCATTTGATACCTAGGCTGTTTCTTTTTACCTTGTTTAACCCAGATAATCTATATTATTATTAAACATTTATTAAAGCTATGTTTCTTGCTGAATTACTTAGCAAGACCAGTTAGTGCATAAAAATACAATTGATATTTGTAGGCTGCCCATCACTAAATTTCAGACACATCTTGGCATCCAGACTGATAACCTGGTAAAAGACAGGAACATTCCAGGAGGCCTTTCTTTATACTTACCTGTATCAGGGTAGAACAGGAGTGAATAATGGCATTGCATGCTTACTTTTAAAAACTTTATTTCTGGGCCGGCTGAGTGGCACGTTGGTTAAGAACTGGCTTGGGATGCCAGAGGGTCCCGGTTCGGATCCCACATATAAGGGCCAGTGACACTGCCCTCTACAGCTAAAATGCTGAACAACAGCTCGACCTGGAGCTGGGCTGCCGTGGGGCGACGGCGACGGTGTAGGCTGCAGTCCCTTGCTGCAGTGGACTGCCATAAGCTACCATGTGTAGCTGGTAGCCAGCGTGAGCGGCCAGCAACCGCCGTGAGCGGCCGTCCAGAGGCCAGCGACTGATCTGCCTCGCCTGGGAAGAGTGCAATGATGGTGCCAGCTTGGGCTAGTGAAGCAACATCCTCCACAACTAGACTGAAGAACAAACCAACAGCAACTTGTCTGTTCCCCTTCCCCCGATTTCCCAGCGCTGTTTCCCTCCCCCAATTCCTCCCAAAAAACCCCAAAACAAACAAAAAAACCCTTTATTTCTAAAATAATAATCTAGCAATTTTATCCCACAGCTTTTCATCCTAACATCCCTCACCACTGACACAACACATTTACAAGATGAAAGTGATACTATTAGCTTATTATAAGAGTTGTGTAAGTCCTAAGTAAGATCAGTCTGAAGTGCTATAAATTGCATTTAACTTCATATATATCACTGAAAACATCCATCTAAAAGTCTTTCATCCTTAGAAATTTTCTTCTTTAAAATGTTTTTTCTTTTGTCAATTTGGAGCTAGAATATCAATTACTAAAAAATAGCTAGAAAATCTAATATTACCTTAGTCTTACATATATGGAATACTATTAGAGTATTTTGGATAATTTCTACTTAGATAACCTCATAATTAAATTACTGCCATAATATAAAACAGCCTAAGCATCACATCAAAAGCATAAGAAAAAGAATATAAAACAATTTTTAAAAACTTAAAATGCAGGAAAGTTTCAACTTACAAAATGATTGTTTTCTAGATGCCTGTGAGGTTTTTTACTTTAAAGCAAAATGACCTATTGATACAATGTTATAAAATAGCATTATTATATTCACAGGCCAACCACAAAAAACATTTCATGGAAAATGTGTGGTTTTTCTTTGTTTACTTATTTTGTTCCTGCCTTCCTTTTTCCTTTGTTTTTATTTTGTTTTTGTTTTGCTTGTTTCATTTTGAAAGTGGTATAATGTTGTTACTATTCTTGTCAAATAAGATTATCATTATTTTTTACCCATACAAGAGGGAATGAAAAACAGTTCCTGAAGTAAATGAACAACAGTTGGAAAGGAAAACAAACTAGATTTTAAAAGATGTTCAGAACATTCCACAAAGAAAAGTCCAGGCCCAGATGACCACTGATTAATTCTATCAGATATTTAAAGAATACATACCAATTCTTCACAAACAGTTCCAGAAAAATAAAAGAACACATCCCAATTCATTCTATGAGGCCAGTACCACTCTGATACCCAAACTAAACAAAGATATCACAAGAAAGCTATAGACCAATAACTCTTATGACTAAACATGCAAAAACCTAAAGCAAAACAAAATACTAACAAACTGAATCTGGTGAAATGTAAATAAGATTATAAAACATGACCAAGTGGGATATATCCCAGGAATGCAAGGTTGGTTTAACAACCAAAAATCAATTAGTGTAATATACCACATCAATAGAACAAAGTACAAAAATCACATGGTCATCTCAATAAACACAGACAAATCATTTGAAAAATCCAACATTCTTTCATGACAGAAACACTAGGAACAGAGGAAACATCCTAAACTTGATATTGGACATCTATAAAAAAAACCCCACAGCTAACATCATACTGATATTTCATCATCAAATGATGAAAGACTGAATATTTTCCCCCAAAATCAGAAAAAAAATACAAGGATGTCTGTTCTCAGCATTCATATTTAACAATTTACTGGAGGTTCTAGCCAGGGCAATTAGTCAAGGAAAATAAATGAAAAGCATCCAGATTGCAAAGAAAAAAGTAAAATTATCTTTATTTGCAGATGACATAATCTTATAAATAGAACATCCTAAGGAATGTAATAAAAAACTATTAAATGTACTAAACCATAATGAACTAATAAACCAGATCACTAAAGTTTCAGGATATGAGAACAAAAATCAATTATATTTCCACATACTAGCAATGTACAATCTGAAAATTAATAAATTTCCATTTATATCATCAAAAATACTTAGGAATAAATTTAACAAATCAGCATAAAACTTGTACTCTGAGTACTACAAAGCAACATGTAAAGCAATTAAAGAAGACCTAAATAAATGTAAAGACATCCCATGTTCATGGGTCAGAAGATTCTCAGGATCGCAATATTCCCCAAATCGATCTACAGGTCCAATGCAATCCCTATCGAAATTCCACCTGCCTTTTGTGCAGGAATTGGCAAAGTGATGCTAAAATTCACACAGAAATTCAAGAGACCCACAACGACCATAACAATCTGAAAAAAGAACTAAATTGGAGGACTCAAGCTTTCTAACCTAAAAACGTGCTATAAAGCTATAGTAAGCAAGGCCGTGTGGTGCTGGCATAAGGATAAACATAGAGATCAATGGAACAGAATTCAGGGTTCAGAAATACACTTTTTTAAATATATATTTATAGTCAATTGATTTTTTATTTTAGCTGAGCCATCCTGCCACCTGTTGGCAGCTCAGCGGCAGCTCAGCTCAGGCCAGGAATCGAACTGGTGACCCTGTTGCTCAGAGCTCGCACTCTTGAGTGAGCTTTTAACCAACTGAGTCACTCGGCCAGCCCACCAATTGATTTTTGACAAATAATTCGATGGGGAAAAAAGTCTTTTCAACAAATGGTGGACAACTGGATCTCCGTATGCGTAAGCATCAAGTTGGACCCCACCCCACACTATATACAAAATTTAACTCAAAATAGATCAAAGACCTAAATATGAGAGCTGAAACCATGAAACTCCTAGTAGAAAATATAGATGTAAATATTCATTACCTTGAATTCAGTAGTGGTTTTTTAGATTCACCAAAAGCACATGCAACCAAATAAAAAATAAATTGGACTTCATCAAAATTAAAAACTTTTGTGCTTCAAAGGATATCATCAAAAAAGTTAAAAGACAACCCACATAATGGGAGAAAGTATTTGCAAATTATATACCTGATGAGAAATTTATACCCAAAATATATTAAAAAAACTCTTAAAACTCAATACAGTAGTCCCCCTTATCTGCCATTTTGCCTTCTGCAGTTTCAGTTCCCCATAGTCAACCTCGGTCTGAAAATATTGAATGGAAAATTCAAGAAACAAACAATTCATAGGTTTTAAATTGCACGCCATTCTGAGTAGCGTGATGAAACCTTGTGCCATCCAGCTCCATCCCACCTGGGATGTGAATCATCCCTTTGTGCAACGTATCCACACTGCATATGTTACCTGCCTGTTAGTCACTTAGCAGCTGCCATGATTATGAGATCGACTGTCAGGTATCACAGTGCTTGTGTTCAATTCACCTATATTTTACTTAATAATGGCCCAAAAGTGCAAGAGTAGTGATGCGGGCAATTGGATATGCCAAACACAAGCCATAAAGTATACATACAGAGGATGCCAGAAAAAATGTATACACATTTTAAGAAAGGAGAAAACTGTGCTAAAATTGTAATACTCAATATACACCGATTAGAAAAGATAAATACAAGTCATGTGTATACATTTTTTTGGCACCCCTGGTACATATATAGGAAAAAACTAGGGTTCAGTACTATTGGGTCTTGGAATGTATATCTAACCACAGATGAGGTGGGGCAGACTGTAATAAAAAGACAAACTGAATTTTAAAATGGGCAAAGGATCAGAATAGACCTTTCTCCAAAGAAGCTATAATAACGGCCAAAAAGCACATGAAAAGATGCCCAACATCATTAGCCATCAAGAAAATGCAAGTCAAAACCACAATGAGGGCTGGTCGAGTGGTGTGATGGTTAGGAACTGGCTTGGGACGCCAGAGGGCCCCGGTTCGGATCCCACATATGAGGGCCAGTGACACTGCCCTCCACAGCTA